>NC_052339.1:24902579-25202579 GCF_016432855.1 Salvelinus namaycush
AGTGTTCAATTACGAGAACAATTTCTCTACATTTCCACCACTCAGCAAAAGAAGAGATTGATGACATCATGGGAAATTCCTTGATTGCTCAGTCTGGTCATACAGAGGCATGACAGCATCCCAATAGGAACTGCCACTACTTGTCTCATTAGCTTATTCATAAACGTTGTCTTATCACGGCTAATTACATGAATCGATTCCAGCCGGGGGAACAGTTGTCCAGATGAGTACAGTTGATCATGCATATCCAGCGTTACCAAAACAACCTTGTGCATGTACTGTAAAGAGTAGATGTCCCACTGGTTCCCTGTTGTCACAGTTGTTTCCACTGTCGTGCTTCCACAGTATGGGGCTATACACTAGCACTGACAAGAGAGCTGTACAAAACATGGACATACGTCAGTCCAAAGATACCAACGCTGGTTTGATGTCATGGTTTATTCCATTCTCTCGATTCGTTTGTTCCCCCTCTGGCCAGATAGAGCAGACGTGCAGTGTGTATTTCATTATGACACACAAGCATGGGCTATTAGGTGTTTACACCTGCAACAACAGCTGCTTTGTTGATCACCTGATACACACACACTCTGTCCCCTCTCTCTCCTCCTCTATCTCTCTCTCCCTACCCTCTCTCTCTCTCTTCAGGTTACTTTATGGTGCTGTCCTCTCCAATGGCTTCCATTCCTCCTCGTCTAATGTTTTGCTCTCACAAATACAAGAGCAGGTCCCCAAGGAATGCAATGACTTTAATTTGGAGTAAACCTTTCTTAGCAGCTATCCTGTTTGCTAGCCAGAGGGTCAGTGACAGACAGGGCCCCTTGGATTTCCAACATGTTGACAGGTTGGCTACCTCCATCCCTGTTTGTTTTACGTTTTTCCCCCCACCTCGGCAAACATTGTCACTGGGCAAGCTTCCGGCGTGTGTTTGAACAGACCGGCTCTGTTTGCCCAAGGCCAGTACTAATAGCCTCTGAACGCAGCTCTGACTTTTAGATGGAGCAGCTGAGCTAGCTAGCTGAGCCAAAGATGATCTGTTATATTGACAAGATGGACCAGTGACCGGTCTAAACAATGGAAATACATGTCCTCAAAGATGGAAGGCGAGAGCAGGCGAGATCAGGTGGGACCATTCTAGCCAATGAAAGGGCAGATACCCGTGTGAATTCTTTTGCATAAATGCCAAGTGTCCACTTATTATCAGTGCATTTGTAACAACCTAGCCATTACAAAACTTCTATTCAATCAAATAAGCCTAATGTAGCAAATTAATAATTACATTTTATGTTGACCAAATTCGACATTCTCTCATTGACCTCCATACAAAAATTCCTCACTTCCTGGTCTTATTTTTGTTGACAGATTTTGGGGCAGAGTAAACCCACTTGCTTCACCAGTGCTGTCATGGCCACCAGGATATACTAGCCTACTTGTTTGGGCTTACGTAATGTTAATGCTAACAACGAGGTGAATAAAAAAAAGTGGCCAATATGTAAAGATGTCAGTAAATATTAGTAAAGGGTAAGTTGTGAATCTTCCGAATGTCACATCTGATCATTGCTATATAAACAGATGTCATTCTTTGTTATGCAGACTTTGCAGAAGCTTTATATGCATCCTAAGAAGTAGTGTTACTGACATCTCTTTACAAACATAATGATGACATTTACTCAACCTGAAAATGGCGCCAACAGGGAGGGCTGCCTCGCTTCTTGCTCTTAGGAAACTTTGCAGTATTTCGTTTTTTTATGTATTATTTCTTACATTGTTACCCCAGAATTTTTTTTGTGTTATTACGTACACTCGGGAAGAATTATTGGATATCAGAGCGGCGGTAACTCACCAGCACTACCAGCATCACGAACAGGAATACAACTTTCCCGAAGCAGATTCTTTGTTCGCACCCCCCAGGGTAATTGAACTGATTCCAAAAGCCGACCCAAAACAATGGCGGTGAAGGAGAGGTACTCGGAATGGTCTTCTAGTCTGATTTAGGAGACACGTACACCACCCACCGCTTCCGAGTATATTACTCGCTAATGTTCAGTCTCTGGATAATAAAGTTGACGAACTCAGGGCGCGGGTCTCTTTCCAGAGAGACATCAGGGATTGTAACATACTCTGCTTCACGGAAACATGGCTCTCTCGGGATATACGCGCAGACAGGAATAAATATCTCCCCAGGAAGAAGAAGGGCAGGGGTGTATGTTTCATGATTAACGACTCATGGTGTAATTGTGATAACATACAGGAACTCAAGTCCTTTTGTTCACCCGATCTAGAATACCTCACAATCAAATGCCGACCGTATTATTTCCCAAGAGAATTCTCATCGGTTATAGCCACGGCCGTGTAAATCCTCCCTCGAGCTGATACCACGACAGACCTCAAAGAACTCCACTGGACTATGCAAACTGGAAACCACATATCCTGAGGCTGATACATTTGATAAAAAGGATGCTGAAGTTCTATCAACATATCGACTGTAGTACTCGCGCTGCCAAAACACTCAACCACTGTTACTCCAACTTCCGGGATGCCTATAAGGCCCTCCCCCACCCTCCTTTCGGCAAATCTGACCACGACTCCATTTTGCTCCTCCCTTCCTATAGGCAGAAACTCAAACAGGAAGTATCCGTGCAAAGGACTATTCAACGCTGGTCTGATCAATCAGAATCCACGCTTCAAGATTGTTTTGATCACGCGGACTGGGATATGTCACGGGTAGCTTCCGATAATAACATTTACGAATACATTGATTCGGTGACTGAGTTTATCAGGAAGTGTATAGGAGATGTTGTACCCACTGTGGCAATTAAAACCCACCCTAACCAGAAACCGTGGATAGATGGCAGCATTCGCCAAAAATGAAAGCACGAACCACCACATTTAACCATGGCAAGGTGACTGGGAATATGGCAGAATACAAACAGTGTAGTTATTCCCTCCGCAAGGTAATCAAACAGGCAAAACATCAGTATAGTGACAAAGTGGCGTCGCAATTCAAGAACTCAGACACTAGACGTATGTGGCAGGGTCTACAGACAATCACGGACTACAAAAGGAAAACCAGCCAATTCGCAGACACCGACGTCTTGCTTCCAGACAAGTGGCACGCTACCAAGGACTGTGGGCTCTCCTTCTCCGTGGCTGATGTGAATAAGACATTTAAACGTGTTAACCCTCGCAAGGCTGCTGGCCCAGACAGCATCCCTAGCCGCATCCTCAGAGCATGCGCAGACAGGCTGGCTGGTGTGTTTACAGACATATTCAATCTCTCCCTATCCCAGTCTGCTGTCCCCACATGCTTCAAGATGGCCACCATTGTTCCTGTACCCAAGAAAGCAAAGGTAACTGAACTAAATTACTATCGCCCCGTAGCACTCACTTCTGTCATCATGAAGTGCTTTGAGAGACTAGTCAAGGATCATATCACCTCCACCTTACCTGTCTCCCTAAACTCACTTCAATTTGCATACCGCCCCAATAGATCCACAGACGTTGCAATTGCCATCACACTGCACACTGCCCTATCGCATCTAGACAAGAGGAATACATATATAAGAATGCTGTTCTTTGAGTATAACTCAGCATTCAACACCATAGTACCCTCCAAGCTCATCATTAAGCTCGAGGCCCTGGGTCTGAACCCTGCCCTGTGCAACTAGGTCCTGGACTTCCTGACGAGCTGTCCCCAGGTGGTGAAGGTAGGAAACAACACCTCCACTTCTCTGATCCTCAATACTGGGGCCCCACAAGGGCGCGTGCTCAGTCCCCTCCTGTACTCCCTGTTCACCCATGACTGTGTGGCCAAGCACGCCTCCACCTCAATCATCAAGTTTGCAGATGACACAACAGTAGTAGGCTTGATTACCAACAATGACAAGACAGCCTACAGGGAGGAGAGGGCTCTGGGGGTGTGGTAGCAGGAAAATAACCTCTCACTCAACATCAACAAAACAAAGGAGATGATTGTGGACTTCAGGAAACAGTAGAGGGTACACCCCCCTCCCCCATCCACATCAACGGGACTGCAGTGGAGAAGGTGGAACGCTTCAAGTTCCTCTGTGTACACATCACTGACAAACTGAAATGGTCCACTCACACAGACAGTATGGTGAAGAAGGCACAACAGCACCTCTTCAAACTAAGGAGGCTGAAGAAATTTGGCATGTCACCTAAAACCCTCACAAACTTTTACAGATGCACAATCAAGAGCATCCTGTTGGGCTGTATCACTGCTTGGTATGGCTACACCGCCCACAACCGCAGGGCTCTCCAGAGGGTGGTGCGGTCTGCCCAACGCATCACTGAGGGCAAACTACCTGCCCTCCAGGACACCTACAGCACCCGATGTCACAGGAAGGCCAAAAATATCATCAAGGACAACAACCACCCGAGCCACTGCCTGTTCACCTTCCTATCATCCAGAAGGCAAGGTCAGTACAAGAGCATCAAAGCATCATTACCCATCTCATATGTATAAACTGTTTCCTATACTATTCTACTGTATCTTATTCTATGCTGCTCTGACATTGCTCGTCCATATATTTTTATATTCTTAATTCCATTCCGTTACTAGATTTGTGTGTATTGGGTATATGTTGAGTAATTGTTAGATATTACTTGTTTGATATTACTGCACTGACAGAGCTAGAAGCACAAGCATTTCGCTACACCCGCAATAACATCTGCTAAACACCTCTATGTGACCAATAATTATTTTTGATTTGACCCATCAGTGTACCTATTCTTCAACAACCTGATTAGCGCAATGATAACTGACTTCCTTGGAATATCAATAGCAATACTACCTAAAAACAGCCAACCAAGCCCTTTCCCAGAGTTTTCCCTAATGGATTGGATCAGAGCCCAGGTAATGTAACAAAGCCAACCAAATGTGACAGGCTCTGACTCACTGTACCCACACATGGGTTATTAGGGGTTTGAGGTCGTTTAATCCAGGGGAATTAGCCAAATGGATGGGATTTAGACGGATTTGCATGAGATGCTGATTAGGGCATCAGACTGGGTAATGGAGGAATGCTTCATCTGGGGAGTTTCCTCTGTCGGTTCACTGGGGGTTCAGCATGATGGGATGGCTCACTGTGGAGAGACGATCAAACTCATAAGTGCTCTCTTTCTCTTTCCTCTCTCTCATTTCCTTATTCCTGGGTCTCTTTCTTCTCTCTCATTTCCTTATCCCTGGGTCTCTTTCTTCTCTCTCATTTCCTTATCCCTGGGTCTCTTTCCTCTCTCTCATTTCTTTATCCCTGGGTCTCTTTCCTCTCTCTCATTTCCTTATCCCTGGGTCTCTATCCTCTCTCTCATTTCCTTATCCCTGGGTCTCTATCCTCTCTCTCATTTCCTTATCCCTGGGTCTCTATCCTCTCTCTCATTTCCTTATCCCTGGGTCTTTTTCCTCTCTCTCATTTCCTTATCCCTGGGTCTCTATCCTCTCTCTCATTTCCTTATCCCTGGGTCTTTTTCCTCTCTCTCATTTCCTTATCCCTGGGTCTCTATCCTCTCTCTCATTTCCTTATCCCTGGGTCTCTTTTCTCTCTCATTTCCTTATTCCTGGGTCTCTTTTCTCTCTCTCACATCTCTTTCCTCTCTCTCATATACATATCCCTAGGTCTCTTTCCTCTCTCCCATATCCATATCCATGGGTCTCTCACCTCTATCATACACATCCCTCTCTGTTTGTTCTTTATCTCTGTCTCTGGGCTTGATTCAATCCATAGCGCTGAAGTTCTGCGCTGTAGCGTGGTTGAAATTTAAAGTGAATTTCCGATTGAGCCAACTAACGCAGCGTTTAGTGTGAATGCAGTCTCCGCGGGAACATTGCTTTTAAATGTATTGCGTTGTAGTACAGGTCTTCAGCGCTA
Source organism: Salvelinus namaycush (assembly GCF_016432855.1). Lineage (NCBI taxonomy): Eukaryota > Metazoa > Chordata > Actinopteri > Salmoniformes > Salmonidae > Salvelinus > Salvelinus namaycush. The sequence goes on from NC_052339.1 coordinate 24,908,465, forward strand.
TGGATTTAATTGAGCCCACTGTCTCTCACTTCACCCCTCTCTACTTACATACACTAACTAGGACATATATATATATATATATATATATATATATATATATATATATATATATATATATATACATACAGTGCATTTGGAAAGTATTCAGACCCCTTAACTTTTACCACATTTTGTTACGTTACATCCTTATTCCAAATAGTGCTATCTTCTTTATTCCACCCCTACCTTGTCACAACACAACTGATTGGCTCAAAAGAAATTCCACAAATTAACTTTTAACAAAGAACACCTGTTAATTGAAATGCATTCCAGGTGACTAGCTCATGAAGCTGGTTGAGAGAATACCAAGAGTGTGCAAAGCTGTCATCAAGGCAAAGGGTGGCTACTTTGAAGAATCTCAAATATAACATTATTTTGACTTGTTTTGGTTACCACGATTCCATATGTTTTATTTCATAGTTTTGATGTCTTCACTATTATTCTGTAATGTAGAAAATAGTAAAAATAAAGAAAAACCCTTGAATAAGTAGGTGTTCTAAAACTTTTAACTGGTAGTGTATAACCAGAGTCTATACCAGGTAATCGTCTTTGATCAAATGACATAGGTGGTCCAATTCCAGGTGAGGTAGTCTTCTTAATGTGGAAGGACTGAGAAAAATCCCTTGTTGTTCTTAGTGTAAAACAAAAAGAGATTGGTTATTCTCAAAGCTCCAACAAAGGACTACCTCTTGGATTCTTGTCAGGCAGGGAGTTGAGAATGAGAATAGGAACGTTGAGGGCTTTGCCCTGCTCAGACACCTGTCACATGTTGGCAACAACACATCCCCCCTGCCTCTCATTTGTGCTGAAAAACCTCTACTGACCCCAACCTCCTCCCCTCAACTAGGCAGACACACAGATTTTATTAAGAGGGCCTCTTTTCTGGCAGGCATAAAAAAAATAGTTTAACGGTTTTAGATTGCCAGAAGGATGTCGCAATAGAGGAGAAAGGAAGCAAAACTCTCTGAAAATGGGGAGGCTTCCGATTCAGGCCTACCCACTGTGTCAGATGACAGTTGACCTGTTATTTGCGTCAAAAGCCAGACCCTTTGATTCATTGTTGTAAGTTCAAGGAAAGAAAGTAAATCGTATTGCCTTGGAGCTTTTGGTTGTGGCCTCAATTGACAATGCTGGGATTGTACACAGAATAACATTGACTGTGTGTGTGTGTTTCTGTTAATTTGAGTCTCTTACAGAGAAAACAAGGCCTTAGTTCATGTCAAGTGTAGTCAGTCCTGTAAAATGATGAGCTCAGACAATCACACACTCCTGAATTCAAGAATGCAATTATTTGCTGATCTACTTGCTGCCTATCCCATGATGCACTGTGTGTTTGGCTCACAGGCCTCCTATGAACCTTACCCTAACACATTATGACAAGCCATACCCTAACACATTATGACAAGCCATACCCTAACACATTATGACAAGCCATACCCTAACACATTATGACATCCTTTCACACAGCCATTTAACCTGAGTCAACCCGTCCCAACTGACAACTGTACCATACAGCCAAGAAGGCCTCAGGTCTCACATAACCCCAGAGCTGAACACGAATGTCTCCATCCATCCAATCACGTGGAAGCATGACTCTAGGTAAGGTTTTTCCCCGTCATGTTTTCAGCCATCAGAGCGGATTAATTAGCTGGCCACAGATATAAATGCACCATGGGAAAGGGAACAAGGCACGATTAACACTGCACTGCCTAAGAAGAGGAGTGTGTAGAGCTGTGGCGGTCATGACATTTTGTCAGCTGGTGATCCTCATGCAAATATCTGCCAGTCTCACTTTAATTGACCGTTAATTAACATAAAACACATTTAGCATCTCGTGGCTTCCACGCATAGCTTACAAGCCACTGATGCGGACCCTTGGAACATCTACATTTAAAAAAAGTTGAATAAATCAAGTAATAGCCTACACCAACACAATAAATCCATTGTTTATTTTAGACAGGTCTAAAGAAACATGATATGAAGAAAAAGTTGCCTATTTCAGAAGTACAGAATAGCATATTCTGAGTTGTCCTTATGTTAGGCCCTGATCTGGCTATGCCAAATTGCCGTGGGCTACACTACTTCATTTAGCAGACAAGATTTGCTTAGAATTCTGTGCCATTATTTTACATATTATTTTATAGTATGAAGAATACTATTGAACATAGCTGAATAAAATAGAAAGGATATTTCCCCAAATGATTTGAGGGAGTGCGCACATGCGAATATTCTGTGTTGAGCAGTTAACAAAGAAACAGGTACTCCTATTTGCTTAATTCAGAGTTATTAATGTAACTTTAGTTGTTCTACAAACGTTGGGCTATATGTTTTGATTGTTAATACATTCTAAGGCTGCATGACGCGACTCTAATGATGACTTGAAAAAAGTTGCATGAAAGGCATGAGCTCTGCTCTGTTTCTTGCGCAGGCTGCACATCAGTCGCTCATTCACAATTTGACAAACACTTTATAATATTTTTTACCAATCAGACTATTCTTAAATGTATTTGGTCTACTAGTGTGGAATTATTTTTGATTTAGAATGGCCCACACAAAAACATGTCATCTGTAGCCTGCACTCGAATAGCGAATGGCGGTTACATGAGGTTACGTTTTTAATATGCAAGCACAGTCCTAGGTTTAGGGAAGCTATGTTTCCCTGAAGTAAATGTAATTAAATTGCCAAAACTATATAGCCTAATTAGCATATTCCTGTCTATACAGAAATAAATAAAATCATTCAAAATAGGCTACTAAAGCATGATTTGGCCACAGAAGAATATTAGCTTTTTTTTTATCGTTTGGATTGTTTAAAATTGCATTACTACTGTCCGAAGGAAAGGCAGCGCACGCAATTTGGGCAGATTATTGTTGAGTAGCAACTGTCAGTGAAACGTAGAGAGGTCAAACCAGGCATATCGCAATATTTCGGAAAAACATCGTTTGGAAAGCAAATGGTTATAACTGTAAAGAGATGACAATGTAAAAAATACTCTAATCTGTCTTTTAGTTATCCAAATTCTAAACTTAATTGAGCGGACAACAGTAGGCCTATAACCTATTTTATTGGCACCAGCGGAGAGCATCGGCAATATCTCCGGTGAGTGCGCACTTTGCATATTCACTATTTATCATTGTTGGGTCAGTACCACTTAAAAGTGCTTTGGACAATAATTTCCTCCTCCAGTTTAGATGGATTTCATATTCTATTTGCGTCTCCACTTCTCGTAGGCCTAATTTATGGACAACGCTATTTTTATTCATCTGTTTGTCAGTGTCAGCTGAGTAGGATACCCTTTAATTTGTCGTATTAAAAAAGACTCTGCTAATTTCTCCAGTCATATAAGTGTAGTAGAATTGCATGAAACATGTTTATAAAAGGCCATATCCTATAGCCTAGGCCTACTCTACGTTATATGCGCTCAGCCATTGAACAGACATTTTGCGAACAGTGATTGAGTTATATTATCAGCCTAATTTATGACTATCCAATCTACTCATCGCATAAGGTATAGTAGGCTATTTTACATAAGTCTGCAAATGCAATGATGCATGGAATTCTTTATTGTAAATTGACAGATGACAGTTGACCTGTTATTTGCATCAAAAGCCAGGCCCTTTGATTCGTTATTGTATATTCAAGGAAAGATAGTAAATCGTATTGGCTTGGAGCTTTTGGTTGTGACCTCAATTGACGAAACTGGGATTGTACACAGAACAAAATTGACTGTGTGTTTCTGTAAATAAGAATTTGTTCTTAACTGACATGCCTAGTTAAAAAAAAATATATATTTTTTTATAAAGGTGAATTTTTATGGAGAAAATTAGCTTCCACAAACTTGAAACACACGTGCCACCTATGTATGCTACACTGGTTGTAAAGCGGATTAATGTGCTTAATTTTAACAATTAAGCAAGAAATGTAGTAGCAGGAACAAACTGGGCCAGTCAAAACTCTGTTTTCATACATGATTGCGCAATGACTGGGCTTATAAGAACACGTTTCACTAGGCTCTGTAGGCTATGTGCTCTCCAACTATGTTCCAGGGGTACGAGGATTATAGGCTCAGTTTGGAGTTATTTGGACACTTTAGTTGTGATACAAACCTTATCAAAACATATAGGCCTATGGACAAGGGTACATGATGTGTGTGACTATGATTTGAAAATGTCCAAATAAAGGCATGTGCTGTTTCTTGCCTTAGACTGCACACGCTGGACATCATTCACATGTGACAATATTGTCACCCATTAGACTATTCTCAATTCTCAATTTTGTTTTTACATATACTAAATAATATACGTGTGAAATTAGTTTTGATTTAGAATGGACTATTATCATACACCTGTAGGTACAGGGGTATATGTGTACTTCCGGCGCCGACAGAGGTGGCCGCCTCGCTTCGCGTTCCTAGGAAACTATGCAGTATTTTGTTTTTTTCCGTGTTATTTCTTACATTGGTACCCCAGGTAATCTTAGGTTTCATTACATACAGTCGGGAGGAACTACTGAATATAAGAGCAACGTCAACTCACTATCATTACGACCAGGAATATGACTCTCCCGAAGCGGATCCTGTGTTTTGCCTTCCACCCAGTACAATGGATCTGATCCCATCGCGCTCCACTCCCTAGCATACTACTCGCCAATGTCCAGTCTCTTGACAACAAGGTTGATGAAATCCGAGCAAGGGTAGCATTCCAGAGAGACATCAGAGACTGTAACGTTCTTTGCTTCACGGAAACATGGCTCACTCGAGAGACGCTAACGGAGTCGGTGCAGCCAGCTGGTTTCTTCACGCATCGCGCCGACAGAAACAAACATCTTTCTGGTAAGAAGAGGGGCGGGGGGGTATGCCTTATGATCAACGAGACAACATACAGGAACTCAAGTCATTCTGTTCACCTGACTTAGAATTCCTCACAATCAAATGTCGACCGCATTATCTACCAAGGGAATTCTCTTCGATTATAATCACAGCCGGAAATATTCCCCCCCAAGCAGACACATCGATGGCCCTGAACGAACTTTATCTGACTCTATGTAAACTGGAAACCACACACCCTGAGGCTGCATTCATCGTAGCTGGGGATTTTAACAAGGCTAATCTGAAAACAAAACTCCCTAAATTCTATCAGCATATCGATTGTGCTACCAGGGCTGGTAAAACCCTGGATCATTGTTATTCTAACTTCCGCGATGCAAATAAGGCCCTCCCCCGCCCTCCTTTCGGAAAAGCTGACCACGACTCCATTTTGTTGCTTCCAGCCTACAAACAGAAACTAAAACAAGAAGCTCCAGCGCTCAGGTCTGTTCAACGCTGGTCCGACCAATCTGATTCCACGCTTCAAGACTGCTTCGATCATGTGGATTGGGATATGTTCCGCATTGCGTCCAACAACAACATTGACGAATACGCTGATTCGGTGAGCAGGCTCATTAGAAAGTGCATCGGCGACGTAATACCCACAGCAACGATTAAAACATTCCCAAACCAGAAACCGTGGATTGATGGCAGCATTCGCGTGAAACTGAAAGCGCGAACCACTGCTTTTAACCAGGGCAAGGTGACCGGAAACATGACCGAATACAAACAGTGTAGCTATTCCCTCCGCAAGGCAATCAAACAAGCTAAGTGCCAGTATAGAGACAAAGTAGAGTCGCAATTCAACAGCTCAGACACAAGAGGTATGTGGCAGGGTCTACAGTCAATCACGGATTACAAAAAGAAAACCAGCCCCGTCACGGACCAGGATGTCTTGCTCCCAGACAGACTAAATAACTTTTTTGCTCGCTTTGAGGACAATACAGTGCCACTGACACGACCCGCTACCAAAACCTGCGGGCTCTCCTTCACTGCAGCCGAGGTGAGTAAAACATTTAAACGTGTTAACCCTCGCAAGGCTGCAGGCCCAGACGGCATTCCCAGCCGCGTCCTCAGAGCATGCGCAGACCAGCTGGCTGGTGTGTTTACGGACATATTCAATCAATCCTTATCCCAGTCTGCTGTTCCCACATGCTTCAAGAGGGCCTGTTCCCAAGAAAACTAAGGTAACTGAGCTAAACGACTACCGCCCCGTAGCAGTCACTTCCGTCATCATGAAGTGCTTTGAGAGACCAGTCAAGGACCATATCACCTCCACCCTACCTGACACCCTAGACCCACTCCAATTTGCTTACCGACCCAATAGGTCCACAGACGACGCAATCGCAACCACACTGCACACTGCCCTAACCCATCTGGACAAGAGGAATACCTATGTGAGAATGCTGTTCATCGACTACAGCTCAGCATTTAACACCATAGTACCCTCCAAACTCGTCATCAAGCTCGAGACCCTGCCCTGTGCAACTGGGTACTGGACATCCTGACGGGCCGCCCCCAGGTGGTGAGGGTAGGTAACAACATCTCCACCCCGCTGATCCTCAACACTGGTGCCCCACAAGGGTGCGTTCTGAGCCCTCTCCTGTACTCCCTGTTCACCCACGACTGCGTGGCCATGCACGCCTCCAACTCAATCATCAAGTTTGCGGACGACACTACAGTGGTAGGCTTGATTACCAACAACGACGAGACGGCCTACAGGGAGGAGGTGAGGGCCCTCGGAGTGTGGTGTCAGGAACATAACCTCACACTCAATGTCAACAAAACAAAGGAGATGATTGTGGACTTCAGGAAACAGCAGAGGGAGCATCGACGGGACAGTAGTGGAGAGGGTAGTAAGTTTTAAGTTCCTCGGTGTACACATCACGGACAAACTGAATTGGTCCACCCACACAGACAGCGTTGTGAAGAAGGCGCAGCAGCGCCTCTTCAACCTCAGGAGGCTGAAGAAATTCGGCTTGTCACCAAAAGCACTCACAAACTTCTACAGATGCACAATCGAGAGCATCCTGTCGGGCTGTATCACCGCCTGGTACGGCAACTGCTCCGCCCACAACCGTAAGGCTCTCCAGAGGGTAGTGAGGTCTGCACAACGCATCACCGGGGGCAAACTACCTGCCCTAAAGGACACCTACACCACCCGATGTCACAGGAAGGCCATAAAGATCATCAAGGACAACAACCACCCGAGCCACTGCCTGTTCACCCCGCTATCATCCAGAAGGCGAGGTCAGTACAGGTGCATCAAAGCAGGGTCCGAGAGACTGAAAAACAGCTTCTATCTCAAGGCCATCAGACTGTTAAACAGCCACCACTAACATTTAGTGGCCGCTGCCAACATACTGACTCAACTCCAGCCACTTTAATAATGGGAATTGATGGAAATTTATGTAAAAATGTATCACTAGCCACTTTAAACAATGCCACTTAATATAATGTTTACATACCCTACATTACTCATCTCATATGTATATGTATATACTGTACTCTATATCATCTACTGCATCTTGCCATCTTTATGTAATACATGTATCACTAGCCACTTTAAACTATGCCACTTTATGTTTATATACCCTACATTACTCATCTCATATGTATATACTGTACTCTATACCATCTACTGCATCTTGCCTATGCCGTTCTGTACCATCACTCATTCATATATCTTTATGTACATATTCTTTATCCCTTTACACTTGTGTGTATAAGGTAGTAGTTGTGGAATTGTTAGGTTAGATTACTCGTTGGTTATTACTGCATTGTCGGAACTAGAAGCACAAGCATTTCGCTACACTCGCATTAACATCTGCTAACCATGTGTATGTGACAAATAAAATTTGATTTGATTTGATATTTGCATTGATGTCAGAGTGATTAGAGGGACAATAGAGTGCTGAGTACCAAGCCATTAGTGACTGGCAGTTAGCCAGTTTGATAGGCTACTAATGACCATCAGTGGCATCAGAGTACAGTCTTGGAGAAGACTAGTTACCATGACTAAACGGTCAAGTGGAATTTGACTGCAGTCATGACTCGGTAACTAGGTCATGGTGGGTTACTGTTGGAACAGATGCATGCTGGGATTTACAAACAACAACGTTTCAATGTTTTAGAACGATTCATACACATCAAACACAGAAATAACTACACCGGTGTTGTGTTATACATGTACTGTTCAGTATATCACGTCGACTTTAAATTAAAACAACGTAGAGTGACTACCTGGTGAAATTGATATCTGACACAAAAAAACTATGCCCCTAGTGCCCCAGACCACGACACTAAAATGAAATGTGTTTATTTCTCAGAACTTTCCTTTTAGGTGTTACCCTAGCAACACTTCCTCTTCTTACAGCTCACTATCATGGACCCGCTGGGGACTAATGAGGTCTTACAACCATTTTTTCTCCTTGAGATAACAAGATTCCAGTCATTAAGGCAATGCAGTGGAGGTGAAGAAAGACCCCCCTACTGTGCACAGGTTGGCACACCCCTGACTTCAGGGGCGCCTGTGGCCCTTCCCAGGGTACCCTCTATCAGGGGGTCAGCATCACAGATAAAACGGAAATTAAAAAGCACACATCCTCCCAGTTCTATCCAATCAGTGTGTAGACCAGGGTGTGTGTGTGAGCACGTGAATGTGTGTGTGGTAGAGAGAGAGAGCAGGGGTGGGGAAAGTGGATTGTGTCCGCTTTGATGTAGTAACCACAGGGCCTGAACGTTAGCTCCAGATGCACCTCCCACTGTATGCACCCCACGGCCGGGCAAGCGCAACGCAGAAAGCAGGAAATAATTTTGTTTAGATGAAGTAGCTTGGGGCAGATGTTGTCCCTTTGTGATGTTTTTTTATTTTCCATAGAGGAAACATTAACTTGTCTAGAAAATGTCTTTGCTCTTAGCGTCTTGTCGACCCAGTTTCATATATTTTATTTTGTTATCATGTTATCGTGTGTTTAATGCAGAAAACATACGGTGACATTCCCATGGAGCGGTAACTAACTTGCGGTAGCACATATACATCTGCAGCTTAGTCAAGACCTTATATCATTATTTTCTCACACGTTATACCTCTGAGAATATCCTTAATTGAATGATGAAACACAATTTCAGTGTTGTGCTTTAAGGCCTAACAATGCTGTTGGCAAGAGTAAGAGGCATGAGACATGAATAATGTTGTTAAATGTACGAAGCCTGGAGGGAGAGAGATTTATATTTTGTCTGTTGCTCTGTACCAGAGTCAGGAGTTTAAACTGAAAACAATTACCTTTTTAGGATGCATTGGATTACGAGGTCAAGGTTCAATTCTCCCTTCTGTGCTTCCCTACTCAGCTTCTATTTCTTCTTTTATGGCATTGACCCCTGTGACCCAGGGCGGGCAGCCCCACACTGACATGAGAGGATTGTGGTTTAGGAGGGTTCGAAGTGTGTAACATGGCACCAGACACTGAACCAAGAGGAGGGTCACACTGTTGCTGTTGTTTCGGGAGAGGGTAATGAGCTTAATGGGTAATGCGATTGGCCACCATGGAAAGTCCTCTGTCTTGGAGGGGTGGGGTTGGGGCATGTCCCCCCACCCCATCTCCACTTTACTTAATGGGGTTTTATTTAGTCCCTTTGTCCTCTCCTCCCCTTGACCGTGTTTTGGTTTGGAATAATTCTCTAGGGGACAGTGGGGTAAGTTGAGCCATTTTTTACATTCAACATCACTCCGTCAAGGGAAATGTAGTATTCTTTCTAACAAAGATATCTACATATACACTGAGTGTACAAAACATTTAAAACACCTTTACTTACTTTATTGTCCCCATGGGGAAATTTTGTTGCAGTGTCATGTACACACCTGCTCTTTCCATGACATAGACTGACCAGGTGAATCCAGGTTTAAACTATGATCACTGATTGACATCACTTGTTAAATCCACTTCAATCAGTGTAGATGAAGGGGAGGAGACAGGTTAAAGAAGGATTTTTAAGCCTTGAGATAACTGAGTCAATGATTGTGTATGTGTGCCATTCAGAGAGGAATGGGCAAGACAAAAAATGTAAGTGCCTTTGAACGGGGTATGGTAGTAGTTGCCAGGCGCACTGGTTTGTGTCAAGAACTGCAATGCTGCTGGGTTTTTCACAATCAACAGTTCATCCAGCCAACTTGACACTACTGTGGGAAGCATTGGAGTCAACATGGGCCAGCATCCCTGTGGAATGCATTCGACACCTTGTAGTTCATGCCCCAACAAATTGAGTCTGTTCTGAAGGCAAAAAGGGGGGTGCAACTCAATATTAGGAAGGTGTTCCTAATGATTGGTATACTCAGTGTATTTCAGAATGTTGTGTATCCCTGGAAATAATCATAATTGTCCTAAAAAAGGGGTCTGTTGGCACAACTTACCAGGAATGGGGTAAGTTGAGCCGCAGGACATGGTGAGTTTAGCCACCTACAAACGGCTATACTGAATGAAATATTACCACTACCGTTTCAAAACCATGTATCTTTATTTCCCAAACACAATTCAACACAATCACAATCGCTTTTTTGTCTTTTAATCATTTTAAGCATATTTTAACACAGGCTTAACACCTAACAAACACTTTGTACTGTTTTAAAGACTTTTAACGTAGGTCAGGCCCTGTTGTTACCTCATATCCCAGCGATAATGCCTTGAATTACGCCTTGGAAGAAAACACTTAATTGTGCTCAACTTGCCATTGGCTCAACTATTAGCTTAACTTATGCTAGGTTTCAGACTTCATGTTGAAGCTTATAGAGACCCCAACTGATGTATAAAACAATCTTTAACTTTGGTACAAGCATCATGAAACCTCTAACACAAACTAATTTGACCAGGTGAAAATCAGTTTTTTGGATCTAACTTGCTTTCCATTTTTTCTTCCTTCACAGACTCCATGAAATGATGACCTCTACCTAAATATTTGGTCAAATTATTCATTTTGTGCTTGGTTTCCTAGAAACAAGGGTGGCTCAACTTACCCCTTTGGCTCCACTTACCCCACTCTCCCCTATTGTATGTTGTTGTAATTGGGAATAATGCTTAGATCTGCTTAGGATGGCCTCTTAGGGGAGATTGACAGTGCATGATCATGGTATCACACACATCCCTAGTAACCTATGTCCTAATTTGTAAGGAAGACAAAGAGATACTGTACCTTTCTATCTCCCATCCGTCACTATGCATGTTTGTTTGTTTCTGCTACAAACAGCCGTGTTGAATGTGTTACTCCTCAACGCATGCTTTTGGGTTTGGTCTAAATTGAGAGTCACAATGGTCATTTGAGTGTGCAATAATCTTTACAATAAAAAAAACACGGTGACCCCCGAAAGCCAGATGGAGATGGGTAAATTAGACGCGCATGCGGTCTTTATATTACTGTAGCATTTGCTATGCTGCAGCAAGTGAAGGCCTACCTGTCACAAGAAAAAAGTTACCATGATGAGATGATAGGTCTACATGCATTGTGAACTGCGCTCCATACCGAGATGGGCTCTGTCCCCACCCTGAGCGTTGATTCATCATGCAGAGGCTGTAGAGAAGCCAGATTTACACATCACATATAATTTAACAGTTCCATTTCACGCCATGCTGTTCATATAAATAATTTATTATCATTCACAGTTTTCTTGCAGATATTTTTCCCGGGAAAGGGGAGTGTTTTTGTTTGGCAAATCCCGGCAAATCTCGGTAACCGGGTTCCCGCCATTCAACCCTAGTGTAAGTCCTGTTCATGGCTGAGTATAGCTATCTTCAACAGACGCACTGGACAGGAAGTGGAAATAGATGGATGGAGGGGGTGAAACTACTCCCAGCCAATGGGGTCCACCGATCTGGTTTCATTCACCATTCTGCCAAAGGATCCTAGAGAGACAATTAGGGTACAAGAAGAGTGGGGGAAAAGAAATAGAATTACCCCCCACCCCCCCCGTCCAGCTGTCTCCACTTCCCCTTGTCTCTCTGTCCCCATATCCAATGCCCAAAATGTAAAGCAACAGGGATTTACGCAAAAATCCCTCCCCGGAAAGTATAAATTGTGTCACATGCAGAAACTGGTATTAGCTAATGAAAAAAACAAGAGTTTATTATTTAGTGACGAAATGCTTGTTCTTGAACAGAGGCAGATAAAGTGAGAATGAACACATTGAATAATAGTTCAAAGCTGTAAGAACCTTAAGTAACCTTTAGTTTGTAAAATGCTCACCATTGTTGGAACATTACTGTATGGTAATGAGTGGGCGTGGGTGTGTTCTGTGTGTACGCTAGTCAAAGTGAATGATGTATGAGGGAGGAAGCAAAGACAGAGGGAGTTGGGGGCACATCTAAAATGTATGAAACAAGGCGTTGATTAAGATCAGAGAAAGCATGTCACCGTGTACTTTGATGAAACAAATCAACACATATCAAAAATGAACCTTTAGAGTGAACAGACATGTCCCAGCCTCAACATCAACCCCGCTCTCTTTTAGACAAAGATTTTAAATATGACTAAGGATGAAGAGTGTCTTAGTTCCTAGTCTAGAGTTGCTGTGTCCATGCTGTTAACTCTGCTTTTGGGGTGCATTTAAATTGAGAGTCACAATGGTCATTTGAGTGTGCAATAATCTTTACAATAAAAAAAACACGGTGACCCCTGAAAGCCAGATGGAGATGGGTAAATTAGACGCGCATGCGGTCTTTATATTACTGTAGCATTTGCTATGCTGCAGCAAGTGAAGGCCTACCTGTCACAAGAAAAAAGTTACCATGATGAGATGATAGGTCTACATGCATTGTGAACTGCGCTCCATACCGAGATGGGCTCTGTCCCCACCCTGAGCGTTGATTCATCATGCAGAGGCTGTAGAGAAGCCAGATTTACACATCACATATAATTTAACAGTTCCATTTCACGCCATGCTGTTCATATAAATAATTTATTATCATTCACAGTTTTCTTGCAGATATTTTTCCTGGGAAAAGGGAGTGGTTTTGTGCGGAAAATCTCGGAAACCGGGTTCCCGCCATTCAACCCTAGTGCAAGTCCTGTTCATGGCTGAGCATAGCTATCTTCAACAGACGCACTGGACAGGAAGTGGAAATATATGGATGGAGGGGGCGAAACTACTCCCAGCCAATGGGGTCCACCGATCTGGTTTCATTCACCATTCTGCCAAAGGATCCTAGAGAGCCAATTAGGGTACAAGAAGAGTGGGGGAAAAGAAATAGAATTACCCCCCCCCCCCCCCGTCCAGCTGTCTCCACTTCCCCTTGTCTCTCTGTCCCCATATCCAATGCCCAAAATGTAAAGCAACAGGGATTTACGCAAAAATCCCTCCCCGGAAGGTATAAATTGTGTCACATGCAGAAACTGGTATTAGCTAATGAAAAAAACAAGAGTTTATTATTTAGTGACGAAATGCTTGTTCTTGAACAGAGGCAGATAAAGTGAGAATGAACACATTGAATAATAGTTCAAAGCTGTAAGAACCTTAAGTAACCTTTAGTTTGTAAAATTAATACCATTGTTGGAACATTACTGTATGGTAATGGGTGTGTTCTGTGTGTACGCTAGTCAAAGTGAATGATGTATGAGGGAGGAAGCAAAGACAGAGGGAGTTGGGGGCACATCTAAAATGTATGAAACAAGGCGTTGATTAAGATCAGAGAAAGCATGTCACCGGTGTACTTTGATGAAACAAATCAACACATATCAAAAATGAACCTTTAGAGTGAACAGACATGTCCCAGCCTCAACATCAACCCCGCTCTCTTTTAGACAAAGATTTTAAATATGACTAAGGATGAAGAGTGTCTTAGTTCCTAGTCTAGAGCTGCTGTGTTCATGCTGTTAACTCTGAGGGGGGAGGTTAGGTGAGGTCATCTCTTGGCTTAGCGCCAAGCAAGGCCGCCCAGGACATCGGAGGAAATGATGAATCTGTCACTCTGAAATCCAACCCTCTGTCACTGACAACTGTCACCGTCCTTATTAGAATGGAACACACTGACCACAACAGAGTCAGGAGGCCATTCAGTCTGTGGAGGCATTGAGTCTCCCCCTTCACCAGGACTCTCTTTCTTTCTTCTCTAAAAGGTGCTGGGGGTTATTTATAATCTGATGTATTAATGGCTGAAGGAACCGTTGGCCTCTTCCACCACAGAGCCATCCCAGGTTTACAGGCTGTTCTGTATGTTTGACACCACTACACCACAGAGCAGTGAAGACCTGCTTGGCCTTTAGCGTCTGTGGTATGTGCAGTTAGCTGTTGTTAATGTGGCCGGATAATTAATCTGCTCTGACTGTTGAAAACATGTCAGGGGAAAGAAACTGATCTAGAGGCATGTTTCCTCATGATTGGGATGAAAAAGCCTTGCGAAACAGTCCTTGAGCTTGGATACAGACTTGAGGCTGCCTTGGCTTGGTAACTTAGGCATTATATTTTTCAGAGTGAACAGTTGCAGTATACTAAATCACAGGAAGTCATAAGAAGCTGACTATGATTAGGATGCTTTAGTATTTAGGCAACCCATTTTTTTAATGTTCCTGTATATGTGTGTGTGTATGTGTGTGTTCCAAGAAGAATCTATCGACGGGATGGCAAAGGGTGACGCACCCATTTTCTTTTTCATGGGGTGAGGTGTAAAGTGCTGACTCTGATACACACTGCCAAGGTCATGTCCCCATAGGATAACCCTTTTTGGTTCCAGGTAGAACCCTTTGGTGGTGAAAAAGGTACTACTTACAACCTTGTATTAGTGAAAGGGTTCCAAATACAGGATAAATACAATAAAATTGATTTTCATAACTCAGCTGCTAACTTTCAGTTGGGTCTTTGGAAGGCGAGACATTCTCAACCTCACCATCCTCCTCCCATACCGTATCCCTCAACCTGCCCTTTCTGTTCCACTGATGATGTGGGGTACGTACCGTATCCCTCAACCTGCCCTTTCTGTTCCACTGATGATGTGGGGTACGTACCGTATCCCTCAACCTGCCCTTTCTGTTCCACTGATGATGTGGGGTACGTACCGTATCCCTCAACCTGCCCTTTCTGTTCCACTGATGATGTGGGGTACGTACCGTATCCCTCAACCTGCCCTTTCTGTTCCACTGATGATGTGGGGTACGTACCGTATCCCTCAACCTGCCCTTTCTGTTCCCCTGATGATGTGGGGTACGTACCGTATCCCTCAACCTGCCCTTTCTGTTCCACTGATGATGTGGGGTACGTACCGTATCCCTCAACCTGCCCTTTCTGTTCCACTGATGATGTGGGGTACGTACCGTATCCCTCAACCTGCCCTTTCTGTTCCACTAATGATGTGGGGTACGTACCGTATCCCTCAACCTGCCCTTTCTGTTCCCCTGATGATGTGGGGTACGTACCGTATCCCTCAACCTGCCCTTTCTGTTCCACTGATGATGTGGGGTACGTACCGTATCCCTCAACCTGCCCTTTCTGTTCCCCTGATGATGTGGGGTACGTACCGTATCCCTCAACCTGCCCTTTCTGTTCCACTGATGATGTGGGGTACGTACCGTATCCCTCAACCTGCCCTTTCTGTTCCACTGATGATGTGGGGTACGTACCGTATCCCTCAACCTGCCCTTTCTGTTCCACTGATGATGTGGGGTACGTACCGTATCCCTCAACCTGCCCTTTCTGTTCCACCGATGATGTGGGGTACATACCGTATCCCTCAACCTGCCCTTTCTGTTCCCCTGATGATGTGGGGTACGTACCGTATCCCTCAACCTGCCCTTTCTGTTCCACTGATGATGTGGGGTACGTACCGTATCCCTCAACCTGCCCTTTCTGTTCCACTGATGATGTGGGGTACGTACCGTATCCCTCAACCTGCCCTTTCTGTTCCACTGATGATGTGGGGTACATACCGTATCCCTCAACCTGCCCTTTCTGTTCCACTGATGATGTGGGGTACGTACCGTATCCCTCAACCTGCCCTTTCTGTTCCCCTGATGATGTGGGGTACGTACCGTATCCCTCAACCTGCCCTTTCTGTTCCACTGATGATGTGGGGTACGTACCGTATCCCTCAACCTGCCCTTTCTGTTCCACTGATGATGTGGGGTACATACCGTATCCCTCAACCTGCCCTTTCTGTTCCACTGATGATGTGGGGTACGTACCGTATCCCTCAACCTGCCCTTTCTGTTCCCCTGATGATGTGGGGTACGTACCGTATCCCTCAACCTGCCCTTTCTGTTCCCCTGATGATGTGGGGTACGTACCGTATCCCTCAACCTGCCCTTTCTGTTCCACTGATGATGTGGGGTACGTACCGTATCCCTCAACCTGCCCTTTCTGTTCCACTGATGATGTGGGGTACGTACCGTATCCCTCAACCTGCCCTTTCTGTTCCACTGATGATGTGGGGTACGTACCGTATCCCTCAACCTGCCCTTTCTGTTCCCCTGATGATGTGGGGTACGTACCGTATCCCTCAACCTGCCCTTTCTGTTCCACTGATGATGTGGGGTACGTACCGTATCCCTCAACCTGCCCTTTCTGTTCCACTGATGATGTGGGGTACGTACCGTATCCCTCAACCTGCCCTTTCTGTTCCACTGATGATGTGGGGTACATACCGTATCCCTCAACCTGCCCTTTCTGTTCCACTGATGATGTGGGGTACGTACCATATCCCTCAACCTGCCCTTTCTGTTCCCCTGATGATGTGGGGTACGTACCGTATCCCTCAACCTGCCCTTTCTGTTCCACTGATGATGTGGGGTACGTACCGTATCCCTCAACCTGCCCTTTCTGTTCCACTGATGATGTGGGGTACATACCGTATCCCTCAACCTGCCCTTTCTGTTCCACTGATGATGTGGGGTACGTACCGTATCCCTCAACCTGCCCTTTCTGTTCCCCTGATGATGTGGGGTACGTACCGTATCCCTCAACCTGCCCTTTCTGTTCCCCTGATGATGTCGGGTACGTACCGTATCCCTCAACCTGCCCTTTCTGTTCCACTGATGATGTGGGGTACGTACCGTATCCCTCAACCTGCCCTTTCTGTTCCCCTGATGATGTGGGGTACGTACCGTATCCCTCAACCTGCCCTTTCTGTTCCACTGATGATGTGGGGTATGTACCGTATCCCTCAACCTGCCCTTTCTGTTCCACTGATGATGTGGGGTACGTACCGTATCCCTCAACCTGCCCTTTCTGTTACCATGATGATGTGGGGTACGTACCGTATCCCTCAACCTGCCCTTTCTGTTCCACTGATGATGTGGGGTACGTACCGTATCCCTCAACCTGCCCTTTCTGTTCCACTGATGATGTGGGGTACGTACCGTATCCCTCAACCTGCCCTTTCTGTCCCACTGATGATGTGGGGTACGTACCGTATCCCTCAACCTGCCCTTTCTGTTCCACTGATGATGTGGGGTACATACCGTATCCCTCAACCTGCCCTTTCTGTTCCACTGATGATGTGGGGTACGTACCGTATCCCTCAACCTGCCCTTTCTGTTCCCCTGATGATGTGGGGTACGTACCGTATCCCTCAACCTGCCCTTTCTGTTCCACTGATGATGTGGGGTACGTACCGTATCCTTCAACCTGCCCTTTCTGTTCCCCTGATGATGTGGGGTACGTACCGTATCCCTCAACCTGCCCTTTCTGTTCCACTGATGATGTGGGGTACGTACCGTATCCCTCAACCTGCCCTTTCTGTTCCCCTGATGTTGTGGGGTACATACCGTATCCCTCAACCTGCCCTTTCTGTTCCACTGATGATGTGGGGTACGTACCGTATCCCTCAACCTGCCCTTTCTGTTCCACTGATGTTGTGGGGTACATTATATATCCCTTCCTCAGTCCATTCTCTCTTCAACCTCTCCTTCACATTTCAACCACACACATCCAGCTTGCTGGCTTTGAACAGGGGTAGGATTTTGTATCAGCTTTCTGAACAGCAAGACACGATCGCAGGGGGGAATGTGTGTGTGTGTCTGTGCGTGTGTGTGTGGCTGGTCATACAATGGCACTGAGGTTGTTTGATGTTGGAGCCACAGAATCTAGTCCCCCCACCAGTACCCTGCGTTCCCATGGCAGCTCAAGTTCGCTGTGAGAGCAGCAACTCGATCTCTACCCAAAAGTAGAGGCAAAAAGAGATTGAAAGAACCTAAAACTAAACCCCAAACTATTTGGTGAGGTATAATGTACATATTGACACTGCCTTATTGCATGACAGAGACTATAGCATTACGTCACATGACATCATATTGTTGCTTGATGAGGCATCTACAGATTGATTGTAGTGGTTGGATTGTTGAAGCACTGATAGCATGTAAATCCTTCGGATTCATAGGTCAATGTCAGAGGATGTTCAAAGTTCTTCTGCAATGTTATCAGAAGCAACAATAAATATTTTCTTCAGCAAGACTGCCTTAACTGAAGAATAACCCTGCTGCGCACTTTTAAGTATCTTAACAAGAAAAGTGCCAACAAACACTTTTAAGTATTAGCACCGAAATGACAAAGCGACAAAACGGGCAAAGAGAAAGCACAACATTTAATTTCACTTGACACTGTCAAGTTTCGATGAATTTCAAGATATCTTTTATATATATTTTCTGTTTAGTCCAAGCCTGGTTTCAGTCAACTTTTCTGTTTGTTTGGCTGGCTCCATATCACGTTGAGTCCTTTCATAGAGGCTCCTTTGAAACCCAACATTCATTCAGCCTTTTAAACTGGTAGAGGAGCGATTAACCAAAATGTTGGTTATTTTTCAGTTCGTTACTAAACAAATAATTGACCTACACTACCGGTCAAAAGTTTTAGAACACCTACTCATTCAAGGGTTTTTCTTTATTTTTACTATTTTCTGCTGGGTACAATAATAGTGAAGACATCAAAACTATGAAATAACAAATATGGAATCCTGAGATTCTTCAAATAGCCACCCTTTGCCATGATGACAGCTTTGCACCCTCTTGGCATTCTCTCAACCAGCTTCACCTGGAATGCTTTTCCAACAGTCTTGATGGAGTTTCCACATATGCTGAGCACTTGTTGGCTGCTTTTCCTTCAATCTGTGGTCCGACTCATCCCATACCATCTCAATTTGGTTGAGGTCGGGGGATTGTGGAGGCTAGGTCATCTGATGCAACACTCCATCACTCTCCTTCTTGGTAAAATAGCCCTTACACAGCCTGGAGGTGTGTTGAGTCATTGTCCTGTTGAAAAATAAATGATAGTCCCACTAAGCACAAACCAGATGGGATGGCATATCGCTGCAGATTGCTGTGGTAGCCATGCTGATTAAGTGTGCCTTGAATTCTAAATAAATCACAGACAGTCTCACCAGCAAAGCACCCCCACACCATAACACCACCTCCTCCATGATTTATGGTGGGAAATATACATTCGGAGATCATCCGTTCACCCACACCGCGTCTCACAAAGACACCGCGGTTGGAATCAAAAATCTCCAATTTGGACTCCAGACCAAAGGATACATTTCCACCGGTCTAATGTCCATTGCTCGTGTTTCTTGGCCCAAGAAGGTCTCTTCTTATTATTGGTGTCCTTTAGCAGTGGTTTCTTTGCAGCAATTCGACCATGAAGGCCTGATTCACACAGTCTCCGCTGAACAGTTGTTGTTGAGATGTGTCTTTTACTTGAACTCTTTACTTGAAGCATTTATTTGGGCTGCAATTTCTGAGGCTAGTCACTCTAATGAACTTATCCTCTGCAGCAGAAGTAACTCTGGGTCTTCCATTCCTGTGGCGGTCCTCAAGAGAGCCAGTTTCATCATAGCGCTTGATGGTTTTTGCGACTGCACTTGAAGAAACTTTCAAAGTTCTTGAAATGTTCTGTATTGAATAACCTTCATGTCTTAAAGTGATGATGGACTGTCATTTCTCTTTGATTATTTGAGCTGTTCTTGCCATAATATGTACTTGGTCTTTTACCAGATAGGGCTATCTTCTGTACAAGTCCCCCCCCCCCCCCCCCCCCCTCACCACCTTGTCACAGCACAACTGATTGGCTCAAACACATTAAGAAGAAAATACATTCCAGAAATGAACTTTTAAGAAGGCACACCTGTTAATTGAAATGCATTCCAGGTGACTACCTCATGAAGCTGGTTGAGAGAATGCCAAGACTGTGCAAAGCTGTCATCAAAGCAAATGGTGGCTATTTGAAGAATCTCAAATATAAAATATATTTTGATTTGTTTAACACTGTTTTGTTACTACATGATTACATGTGTTATTTCATAGTTTTGATGTCTTCACTACTGTTCTACAATGTATAAAATAGTAAAAATAAAGAAAAACCCTTGAATGAGTAGGTGTTCTAAAACCTTTGACCGGCAGTGTATGTTTGTTCAATTATTTGAATTCCATTTTATTTTATTTTTTGTGAGCTTGATGCTCAATGCAGTTTTTCTAGAGATAAATCAGATCAAGCCAAAACTGTGCAATGCAGTAGGGAGTTATAGTTTCCAACTGGCCAATATTTAACATAGTTTAGCGCAGAAAACGTGGTAATTAACTACAATGACCATAATCCATTGTGCGCCTACTTGTCCAGTCTGTGTGTTTCTTTTACGCCTGCTATATTAGGTTAGTGTGGGGCAGACGCGTCTAGGGGAAAAAGAGACAAGAATGTGTGATCAAGAGGGATAGAGAGAAGTTTATTCCTAAGGTATCACTACCTGAAAATACATGATCTAAGTGATTGATCGTTGGTATTCAGCAGTCATAAAAGTATGCCTTATTTACTTTGAAGAACTACTAAAATCGTGATTTTGTCAGAAAGCATAGGCAGCAGTTGTATAGAGATGAGATGATGACTTGGAATGAAATAATTAAGTCATCAAATAAAGCAAATGTAATATACACAACTGAAATATTTGAGTAAAGTAATGTGAATAAATGATGGTTAATAAGTGATAAGCAGTAATGGGCAGTCACTACCATCATGGGACTTTTATTAATTGTTATATTCTGTGTTGTTACAGCATTCCACCCACATAATGCATATTGCATTTAATTTTTACAAAAATTATCGAAATCAAAAACCGTGATTATTTTTTAATAATCTAACCGAAACTGAACCGACCTCAAAAAGCACTAATCGCTCAGTACTCCAAACCAGGACTTTTATGACTTGATTAAATGATTGAATATCAGGCTTTTGTATCGATTTTTATCTCCTTGGTTTCTGTTATCCCATTACAAACAACTGTTTATTACCATCTGTTAACATGAGCATTATTAGTATTAGTAGTTTATTAGAGAGAGTGAAACTAGGTAAGTTGGGATAGAGAGGTGGGCCTATCAGGTATGAGGAGACATTCACCCAGAAGTCTTTATTTAAGGCTTTTAAACGTTTTGTCTCATCGCTCTTCATAATTACAATTTGACAGTATCTAAGGGAACATTATCCCTTCCGAACACACACACACACACACCACACACACACAACACACACACACATACAGTGACACCTACACATCGATTCTGTTTCCACATTAGGATAGACAT
Source organism: Salvelinus namaycush (assembly GCF_016432855.1). NCBI lineage: Eukaryota > Metazoa > Chordata > Actinopteri > Salmoniformes > Salmonidae > Salvelinus > Salvelinus namaycush. The sequence goes on from NC_052339.1 coordinate 24,929,908, forward strand.
AGCAGTATCCTGGCTCACTCTTTCCAGATGCTCCACGGTATCACAACCTTGACGGTTTGGGAGGAATAATCAAAGCATCCAATTCAATAATCTGCCATAAAGTAACTTCCATCCTGCAGAGAAGCTGAGAAAGAATCATCATCTAAAGTTTTCCCTGGAAGATTATTGGTCTCTCTAAAAGCCCTGACTGTCCATTCACGAAACCATACCTGATGCCTATCAACTCAATGTTCATGCATAATTTAGCAGCTTGATGCCTGTTGTAAATACATAGTCCTTTATTATGACTGGGGCATCAAATATTCATCCAACAAGGGATTAAGATGGTGTTACATGCAATACATCATATGTATCAGGCAGAACCCACTCAAGGCTCGTCTTCCGGTAAGGCAGAATGCACACTTACTGAATTAATGATGCTCCTGGACATAACAAAAATGACTCTTCTTCCAGACAGTGATCCATAATGTGGAAATTGCACATCTATGCACAAATAATGACTCTGATTTTGGGAGAATAAATAGGTGGGAGAGGGAGAATGCTTCTTTCAGATTTTGCAGGTATGATATACACTGAGTGTACAAAACATTAGGAACACCTTAATATTGCGTTGCACCCCCTTTTGCGCTAAGAAGAGCCTCAATGGTCGAAAGCATTCCACAGGGATGCTGGCCCATATTGACTCCAATGCTTCTCACAGTTGTGTCAAGTTGGCTGGATGTCCTTTGGTTGGGGGACCATTGTTGATACACATGGGAAACTGTTGAGCGTGAAAAACCCAGCAGTGTTGCAGTTCTTGACACAAACCGGCACTTCAATCTTTTGTCTTGCCCATTCACCCTCTGAATGACACACACAGAATCCATATCTCAATTGTCTCAAGGCTTAAAATTCCTTATTTAACCTGTCTCCTCCCCTTCATCTACACTGATTGAAGTGGATTTAACAAGTGACATCAATAAGGGATCATAGTTTTTCCTGGATTCACCTGGCCAGTCTATGTCATGGAAAGTACAATTATTACACAGTACAATTATTGAACAATTGTTTATATAAGGTGTCAAAGAAAGAGTAGTCCAAAACAGTCTCCTGGTCTTCAATGCTATCAAAGACCACAATAGTGTACAATAGGTTCTGCTAATGCTAAAAATAAACAGACCTGTAGCAGAGTGTGTGACGCTCTATAAAAGTACTTAATCTTTAAACAAAGATGGCCCATTAAGGGGAAAGGGTGACACTGTAGAGTAACTGGCAGACTGAGTCATCACTCAATGACTGGCACCAGCAGACAGGATGTGCTAGTAAGTTCCACCCCAGCAGCCCACCTGGGCCGCCTTGCTCAGGGTTACGATCAGTAACCACCATTCTTCCCCATACCACCCACCCATCTCATGCTAAGAGATCACACACACCACACGGACTGTCTGTTAACCATTCATCTGCCGTTCATCTACTGTTCATCTGCCGTTCATTCGGCGCGTTCATCTATCGTTCGTCGGTTCAACCATCCGGCGGTTGCATTTGACTGCCGTCATCTTCGGAGGTTTCTACATGTTGGTTTGCCAGTCGGTAGAGACATCCCAGCAGGCATGGAGGGTAGGGGCTTTTGAGAGCAAAATACATTATCGTGTTATTAGCATTGCTAATGCTAATTTCAAGGAAATTGGTAATGCTATGGATCTAGGCACTCTAACTCTAATGGCTTAGCATTGCTTACATGTTTAAGGGGCCCAAGGCCTACGAGACCAGTGGTATTTATACAGTATATACAGTACTAGTGATGCACCGATATGACATTTATGTCCGATACCGATATCTGATATTTCCGTGCCCCAAAAAAAGATACCGATACCGATAACCGATGGTGGCAGAAGAAGGCAGATGTTTTATGTGCATCCAGCCAATTGTGTTTTTTGTTCGTTTATTTGCGTTGTTTGTAACTTATTTGTGTACTTATTTTGTACATAATGTTGCCGCTATTGTCTCTTATGACCGAAAATAACTTCTAGACATCAGGACTGTGATTACTCACCACGGACTAGCAGAATCCTTTTTATCCTTTCATGACTCTGACGGGCCCGACGTGAAGGATATACTGCTTCCTCGGGAACAGGCCCTGATCCCCATGATCTGCGTGAAGAGGTGGCGGAGAAAGAGGGGCCGAAGGGCGGGCTGCCTTTTGAGAATTCGTAGGCGCTCAAATAAACCCCCACTTCCCTCCATTCTGCTAGCAAACATGCAATATCAACATACAGCTGGCTGGTTATACGATGTACCGGCAGGTAAGACAAGGGGCGGCGGACTATGTATTTTTGAAAATAACAGCTGGTGCACGGTATCTAAGGAAGTCTCGAGCTATTGCTCGCCTGAGGTAGAGTATCTCATGATAAGCTGTAGACCACACTACCTACTGAGAGAGTTTTCATTTTTATTCTTCGTAGCTGTTTTACATACCACCACAGTCAGAGCCTGGTACTAAGACAGCATTGAATGAGCTGTATTCCGCCATAAGCAAACAAGAAAACGCTCACCCAGAGGCGGCACTCCTAGTAGCCAGGGACTTTAATGCAGGGAAACTTACATCTGTTTTACCAAATTTCTATTAGCATGTTAAATGTGCAACCAGAGGAAAAAGAACTCTGGACCACCTATACTCCACACACAGAGACGCATACAAAGCTCTCCCTCGCCCTCCATTAGGCAAATCTGACCATAATTCTATCCTCCCGATTCCTGCTTACAAGCAAAAATAAAAGCAGGAAGCACCTGTGACTAGATTATAAATTGGTCAGATGAAACAGATGCTAAGCTACAGGACTGTTTTGCTAGCACAGACTGGAATATGTTCCGGGATTCCTCCGATAGAATTGAGGAGTACACCACATAAGTCATTGGCTTCATCAATAAGTGCATCGATGACGTCGTCCCCACAGTGACCGTACGTACATACCCCAACCAGAAGCCATGGATTACAGGCAGCATAAAGGCTGGAACTGCCGCTTTCAAGGAGCGGGACTCTAAGCCATCAAACAGGCAAAGTGTCAATACAGGACTAAGATCGAATTGTACTACACCGGCTCTGATGCTTGTCGGATGTGGCAGGGCTTGCAAACCATTACAGACCTCAAAGGGAAACACAGGCGAGAGCTGCCCAGTGACACAAGCCTACCAGATGAGCTAAACTACTTCTATGCTCGCTTCGAGAAAAATAACACTGAAACATGCATAAGACCACCAGCTGTTCCAGGAAGACTGTGATCACGCTCTCCACAGCCGATGTGAGTAAGACCTTTAAACAGGTCAACATTCACAAGGACATAGGGCCAGACGTATTACCAGGATGTGTACTGCGAGCATGCGCTGACCAGCTGGCAAGTGTCTTTACTGACATTTTCAACCTCTCCCTGTCCGAGTCTGTAATACCAACATGTTTTAAACAGACCACCATAGTGCCTGCACCCAAGAACACGAAGGTAACCTGCCTAAATGACTACCGACCCATAGCACTCACGTCTGTAGCCATGAAGTGCTTTGAAAGGCTAGTCATGGCTCACATCAACACCATCATCCCAGAAACACTAGACCCACTCCAATTTGCATACCGCCCCAACAGATCCACAAATGATGCAACCTCTATTGCACTCCACACAGCCCTTTCCCACCTGGACAAAAGGAACACCTATGTGAGAATACTATTCATTGACTACAGCTCAGCATTCAACACCATAGTGCCCTCAAAGCTCATCAATAATCTAAGGACCCTGGGTCTAAACACCTCCCTCTGCAACGGATCCTGGACTTCCTGACGGGCCGCCCCAAGGTGGTAAGGGTAGGTAACAACACATCTGCCATGCTGATCCTCAACACAGGGGCCCCTCAGGTGTGCGTGCTCAGTCCCCTCCTGTACTCCCTGTTCACTCATGACTGCACGGCCAGGCACGACTCCAACAACATCTTTAAATTTGCTGATGACACAACAGTGGCAGGCCTGATCACCGACAACGACGAGACAGCCTATAGGGAGGATGTCAGAAACCTGGCCATGTGGTGCCAGGACAACAACCTCTCCCTCAACGTGATCAAGACAAAGGAGATGATTGTGTACTACAGGAAAAGGAGGACCGAGTAAGGTCACATTCTCATCGACGGGGCTGCAGTGGAGCAGGTTGAGAGCTTCAAGTTCCTTGGTGTGCTGGTCATAAAAAAAAGCTAGCTAGCTCATGGATGCAAACAATGTTCTTCCCCAAAAACATAGCAAAACAACATAATCTGTTTGAGTAGCTATAGTTAGCTAGCTAACTTTATAGCTAGGTGTCATCATCTTAAATAACCCTAATTTATAAGACAGTTCTTATTTGATTAATGGTGGTCGGACCCATCTATGTGAAGCTAGCCACAATAAGGATTAGCCACAACAGCGGACTTTGCGGTTAGCGTTCAAAATTAAAGTATGGTATAATTCTACTATTTGGATTCATTTGTATCACTGTCAATGACATACTTTTATTTTGAAGGCAAACCGCAAATTCCACTATTGTGCCTAATCCTTATTGTGGCTAGCTTCACACACACAACCCGGTCCTGTCGAGCGTCACAAGCCAGATGAAGCTAGCTGGCTGCTTATAACGTTAGCTTTGGGCAACAGGTTTAAATAGCTGGCTAGCTATTTATTTTCATGAACTGAAGTTGAATTTCAATAGGCGAACAACAAGTGGCAACCTAGCTAATACTTACTCACAAGGATTCCTAAATCATTGCTAAGAACAATGAAAATGACTGCAGTTTCTACTGGTCATTGTTTTCAGGCTGGTTGTATTGGTGCTAGCTAGGTAACAAGCTAAATCTAGCTACCCCAGAAGTTGAGGTCTAACAAATTATGCTTTATTACCAATGCGGTATTGAAAACACATCATTCGTCGCCGGTGTTTGCTTGTTTTCAGACTTCTTTGTACAGCTTTGACAGTGCTACTGTATCTTTTTTGACACGCAAAGACCCAAACAGCGTTCCATAGTAAGTATGTCATGAAGATAGCAGTGACGCTATTACTGTGTAAAAATAGCTCACTTGGTAGTGTGTACCGGTGCTCGACCAGTCAGCGAAAGCCAACATCACCCACGACAGAGAACGGTTGATTGTTAAGGGCAATGAATGCCATTATCTTAACTTTAATGGATTTCGCCTTTGAGTTGTCTCGCTGAAATGTTCTTACTCTTTCAAATGACTGCTTGACTTGTTGACTGCTCGATCCACACAGCAGACATTGTGGGCTAGGTTAGGAATGCTGTGTTGCACGTGAAGTGCAACATTTTATGTGGCGTCATTACGTCACGTACCTACGTTATATAGGTATGCACGTCAGCTTTGACATCGGTTTTGCACATCGGCCGATATGTTCACCGATAAATCGTGCTTCCCTAATATAGACACTATATCACACAGGAGGCGGCACCTTTATTGGGGAGAACGGGTTCGTGGTAATGGCTGGAATGGTATCAAATACATCAAACACACTGGTTTCCAGGTTCTCCCATCAGCAGCCTCCACTGCTATATCATACCGAACACTGATCAGCATAGAAGCCTTTGCCATCCTTGATTATGACTGACTGATCCTTGATCAGAATGGTAGAGGACATCAGTAATCAGCACGTTGACATATTTGCTCAACAACAGACAAGGGCTTTTTGATCTAATGGACTATTCATTGTAATTACAGTCATTTCTAGTTAGATGTGCTTGCTAGAGCACGACAACGGTATCAATTTGACATGTCAATGACTAACCTCTCTAGCATCAACTCATTCCCCAAATTGAAACAATGCCAAACAAATGTCTTTCTATTGCAACAAATAACACCATAAAACTGCCGAAAATATCAATTAATCTCTTGTTCGCATTTCCCTGAAATGATGAATCAGCGATAGCCTATGTGTGGACTGCCCAGAAATGAGAGCGAGGAGAAGAGAATCTCTTACTGGAACAAAGAGGCTAGGGGGAACCGAACACAGAGGGGCATACAGTTACATACAGATACACTTTCCCATAGACAGTTAAAAGGGCAAGAAGAGACAAAAACAGCAGCAGCTGGTTGACTGTACATGACACACAATCTCCAGTATGACATTTCCAGCCAGACTTCATCCACCTCCAGTTGAACAGTTTGTACTTCTTCTGAGGAACAGAATATCCCCATCGATAACATGTGTTATCCTCTCTCAAAAGGGGAAATCTGCGGTTCAAACAATAAAAATACTACACCCCGTCACTGTTTCAGTGAACAGCTGAGGGACAGGGCTGGAGAAATGTAACCACTCTCAAAATCATAAACAAAGGTATTGATGTAAGGACTGGCCATCCAGGAGATCAATATGATAGTTTGAACCATGTGTTGAGGCTATACAGCATTTGTTTACAATTACATTATTCACAAAATGGATTAAAACAAGTTTTATTTTTTGGGTTCTGTTGGGCTATGACATTTGAACTAAGCTCATGAGGCATTTGTAAGTTATATTCTTCAAGAATCTATGAGTATATTGCGTTTAAAAAATACAAATAAAAGTTGTTAATTTAATTAAGTAAATATTTGTCATTTTTTCCTGGACTCTCATTATTGCTGTTAAATACACGCATGAAAACATCAGATCAGACTGGAAAATGTGCTTCTAACAACCAGATAATTAACTTCAAGATAGAACTTCAAACAATGACTATTGTTCCGGAACATTCAGGCTACAGTTGGGCAACAAAGTTGAGTGACTTCTAAAGACAGGGAGATGTTACGTTAGCATTGAAGAAGTAATATACCCAAAATGCAAACATACTGTAGAAACATTTAGTCTATAATAATGCTGGCCCTGCTTCGGCTACATGGCCTCATTCACTGGCAGTGGAGCTGTTTTGAATGTGCAGTCAATGTGTGACATTGGAATGCATGAGAGAGAGCCGTGATGGCGGTAAGAGGCGGTGGTGCGAAGGCAATTTTGGCTGCAGTCTCTCTGGGATTGGCACATGTACATATCTCTCACGTACTGTGGGAAGGAAACAAGTGCTTTGCCTCCATCCTGAGAGTCACGATGTGCCCTTCCAAATCTCCCAGTAGTAAACATACGGAGTTCCTGTTGGTATTCCTTCTCATTGCTTTAAAGGTTGGTATAAACCAGTTTAACTCAACTAAACCCCCCCCCCCCCCAAATACAATTACCTTTTACTGAGATCTGTTAGGACCTGTTAGGACCGAAAAGTCTCTACGACACAAAGTTCTACCACACTTTCACTGGTCTCTCTGCCATTGATCTTGATCCATCTTAATCCCAAGTCAATTATATTGAATTCAACAACTAATTGATGAGCAAAATGTCCACTTTCAAGTGAGAATATGTAATAATGGATGAGGAATCCGGATTGCTGAGTCCTGTAATTCATAAATAATTCAATGTGAGGACCCTGCAGGCTAAGGGCTACGCTAACCATTTAGCCTCTGAAACCAGTGAAAGCTTTTGCATTACTTTAGCTCAGAATCTCGGGAGCCAACCCAGGCTTGGAAGAAACCATTTCTTAAGGAGAAGAGGGGGAACCAGTGGGCGACTGAAGATTCCAAGCATTCAAAGGGGAGAAGCCATTGCACCGAGGATGCACAGCGTTGCTGTGGGTTTAACAACAGCCAACTAGCTCAGGCCGCAGGGTCATAGTCAGCATCTTAAAAGACTGAATCTTTTAAAAAGCCCTGAGGTGTGGCATTTGGTGAGAGTTCTCACACGGAACCCAAACCGGCTGCGCGCGTGCGGCATCGTGCATACATTTATTTTGGCCCCCTACACCAAACGCGATCACGACATGCAGGTTAAAATATCAAAACAAACTCTGAACCAATGACATTCATTTGGTGACAGGTCGAAAAACATTAAACATGTATGGCAATTTAGCTAGTTAGCTTGCACTTGCTAGCTAATTTGTCATATTTAGCTAGCATGCTGTTGCTACCTAATTTGTCCTGGGATATAAACATTGAGTTGTTATTTTACCTGAAATGCACAAGGTCCTCTACTCTGACAATTAATCCACACATAAAATGGTCAACCGAATCGTTTCTAGTCATCGCTCCTCCTTCCAGACTTTTTCATCTTTGAACGTATATGGTGATTGGCATCTACACTTTCATAGTATTACCATGACAACCGGCAAAACAGTTAGTCTTTCAATCACCCACGTGGGTATAACCAATGAGGAGATGGCACGTGGGTACCTGCTTCTATAAACCAATGAAGAGATGGGAGAGGCAGGACATGCAGCGCGATCTGCGTCAGAAATAAGAATGACTTCTATTTTAGCCCTTGGCAACGCAGACGCTCGTTGGCGCGTGCGAGCAGTGTGGGTGCAATAATCGAATAACATATATTCCTACATTTATTTTGCAACGTGAGCGGTGTAGTCAGGGTATCAGGCTTAGCCCCAAGGGTTATGAGGCTACATGTTTCAATAGCAAGAAAGTGTGATGACACTTAACATACAACTATTCTATCTCTCACAACATTGAGATATGTAATAACAATTGTTATAAAAGTAGAAACACCACCCGGCCCTGCCCCTCTGGAAACGCTCTTTCACAAAGCTACGGATCCGGATCACGTTCTGCACATGTGTAATTTTACGCACACGTTTTGTTCTAAGTAGCTGTTGCTCACCCTCTTCTGAACCATGATGATGTAACCTATGTCTCTGCCTCATATTTCTGAACGGCTGAAATAAAAAACCTGCAGCGATTTGAATGAACATTCTAGGCCTTTATGAAGGCTACAATCCTTCTCTGCACTTCTCTGTCTGTTGTTGCCATATCTTAGCCACTAGTCAGAGTTGCTGAAAAAGAACACTACTACTTTGATTGCCTGTCTGCTAAAGCCGGGACGATACCAGTATCGCAATACTCATTAGTATCGTGGCAAGGAAACAAAACATGAAGCGGATTTAACTTCTTTAGGAAAACAGCCCTAATGTTGGAAACAAACATCATTAGGTTGTCCTCCAGTCACATGTATTTATTTTCCAAGCTATAGCGCACAACATTTTACAAACAGCAGGTTTTTAAAGGACCCATAGAAGTAGGTCTTGTTCGCGTTTTTATTTTTGCCATTGAAAAAATACTGGTATCGTCACTGCCCTACTACTGTCTGGCTCCTGCTTAGTCAATGTTTGCAATGATGATTAAAAAATAACATTCAATCGTGAATTAGACTGTGTGTCTTGCTTGTATTGATCATGTCTTTTGTGTACAACATGTAGCTGGCTGCATGTAGCCTAACTCTCCTCCTGAAAAAAGAACATGAAATTGTGCTTATGCTTAATAACCTTCTGAGGCATGCAATGCAGTAGTTAGAACATGTCAACCATGTCCTTTGTGTACAACAGGACGTTTGTAGGCTACACTAGACAATGTGTTCATCGCTGATCAAGGAGTGGGACGTGGCATTGGAGCACCGAGCAGCAGCTACGTATGCAGCGGAGTGAGCAGCAGCTACGTATGCAGCGGAGTGAGCAGCAGCTACACATGCAGCGGAGTGAGCAGCAGCTACCTATGCAGCGGAGTGAGCAGCAGCTACGTATGCAGCGGAGTGAGCAGCAGCTACACATGCAGCGGAGTGAGCAGCAGCTACGTATGCAAGCGGAGTGAGCAGCAGCTACGTATGCAGCGGAGTGAGCAGCAGCTACATATGCAGCAGAGTGAGCAGCAGCTACGTATGCAGCGGAGTGAGCAGCAGCTACACATGCAGCGGAGTGAGCAGCAGCTACGTATGCAGCAGAGTGAGCAGCAGCTACGTATGCAGCGGAGTGAGCAGCAGCTACACATGCAGCGGAGTGAGCAGCAGCTACGTATGCAGCAGAGTGAGCAGCAGCTACGTATGCAGCAGAGTGAGCAGCAGCTACGTATGCAGCGGAGTGAGCAGCAGCTACGTCAAAAAAAATCAGCACATGCACAGAAATCTCTGTATCTTAACAAATCGGGTTTCCAGAAAATCCGGAACCGCAGCCACTCCGTATCAAATACTATGGTACAATATAACTGCTTTCTTTGTCATGACACATGGAAGTGTAAATCTATAAATTTTCTAACACATTTATTGAGATGCTTCTTTGTGAAAGATGAGTTGGGTTGCTCATGAGATGGTATGACAAATTTACCAGTGTTGTTACGACAGAAGTATGTAAGTTCACATTTTCTGCATCTCTCTTTATAGATCAAGATGATTTTATTGAAATGGGAGACTGAGTTTAATCTGTGAAAGATTGAATGTTGCATTTAACCCGTATAGGTAGGAGGTAGATTGCTTTATGACTATCCTGATGGAACAAAGGCTTGCAGGCAATTAAAAAACATTCAATTTGGAGACCAGGATTACTCTTTAAGTATTCTCTGAGATCATAACATGGAAGCAATTGTGTGTGTTTTCTAAGGTACTCTAAGTGCCTGCCAATTAGCCAAAACAAAGTCGGAGGGAAAGTATGTGTCACATCTGCTCCTGCCACACCCTCTATTGCTCATCCTGTGTCTCCTTGACCTGCCGCCACTCCCCCAGTGCTCGCTCTGTGTGTGTGTGTGTGTGTGTGTGTGTGTGTGTGTGTGTGTGTGTGTGTGTGTGTGTGTGTGTGTGTGTGTGTGGAGACAAGTGTGCTGGAGTCAGAGCAGATCCCCACCAGCTGCAACTTGTTCCATAATCAAGACCTCTACAAATACTCAGTCCTGCCAGATCGTAATCTCTGCTCAGTCTGACCATGTTTCTAGCCGTTTGTTCCTGTTGTGCCTGTTTTCCCTTGCTTGACGCTGTTTTCCTCTCCCCTACAGTTCTGCCCGCTACGACTCTGCTCCCTGTCTCCAGTCTGACTTATTGTCAGTCCTGCTACTCTGTCCTGGATTCCCCACTCTATGCTCCCTTGGATTCCCCTCCAGACTTGCTTACCCTGTCCCAACACCTCGTTTCCGGCAACCCGCCCGAACTTCCCGAACTTCCCAGTCTCCTTGTCTGAGTTTACTCTTGGGTTCACCTGTTCCGCTCCTCGTGACAGTACGATCTGGCCAAAGACATGAACCCAGCAGACTCAGATCCTCTCCACCAAAACCCTTGCTGGCCAAGGCGCCCTGCTCGAGCAACATGACCAAGCCCTGAAAACCCTTCTGGTGCACATCAAGGAGTTTTCACGGAGCCTGTCTGACCTACAGGGCCGAACCTTCGCCCAGAGCTCACAACCAGCCCATAGTTCGGCTCCTCTGCTCCGTGAGCCGTTTGTTCCAGCCCCCGAGCGTTACGACGGCAACCTCGGAGCTTGCAGAGCCTTTTTGTTACAATGTTCGCTGGTATACGAGCAACAGCCCTACGCTTATGCTAGCGAACGGGCCAAGATTTCCTTCCTGATTGGCAGCCTCTGTGGAGCAGTGCTTTCTTGGGCCACGGCTGTGTGGGAGAAACAGTCCCCTGTCTGCTCCTCCTACTCCAGCTTCATGGAGGAGATGAGGAGAGTCTTTGACCACCCTGTCTGTGATAAGGATGCCGCCAAGCGACTCCTTTCTCTCCGTCAAGGCTCCCATAGTGTCGCTTAGATGGTGATCGAGTTTCGCACCCTCGCCGCTGAGAGCGGCTGGAATGAGGAGGCCCTTCAGGGAGCATTCAAGAATGCTCTCACTGAGAACTGTTATAATGACTGCAGTTCAATCAAAAATGTACTTTATATATATACACATTAGTGACGGGGGAAAATCTATACAGCTACATATCGGGATAGAGAGAGAGACAAATAGACAGAGAGAGAGAGAGAGATTTTCATTTATTTAAGAAAGAGACACAGATATATATATAATATATATATATACTGTTTATATATATATATATATATATATATATATATATATATATATATATATAGAGAGAGAGAGAGAGAGGGAACCTGAATGTAAATACATAAGAATCCATAGTCTCCTTCATGGTCACATGAATGATTTCAGCACTCGTGCATATTCAGCGGAGTGCACTTTAATCTAGGTAAATGGTACAAAATAAAACATTGCTGTTTTGGTAGCATACCATGCTTTACCAAGGCTGCCGACTCAATGTTGGGGCCCACATTGTAGTTGTAAGTACCGTAATTGCACTGTTTAGTTTTATGGCACTTCCCCCTTTTTCTGAGTCCAGGTAACTATGGTAACCAACAAACAAATGTATAGACCTTGGATGAAAGGATATGGAAAAATGTGGTCTAGTCATATCTTTAGATCATAATTGCATGTTATTATAGGTCTTAAAAGGTCCTTTCTGGAATATCTAAACACCAAACATTTTAAACATACTGGGGGATTCCAGTATCTTTGTGCAGTCGCCCTGCAGATCTCAGGGGATTACTCTATCATATTAAAGAAAGGTGGGCGGAGCAATACTGCTCCTGACACTTGTGTCCTTTTTCTCTCCAGATAAAAAAGTCTGTTCACCTGAAAACCATGAAATAATCAACAGAGCCTTGTCACAAGCATTGCCATGATAGTGGTAGTACACTGTAAGCGAGGTGGCCATATCTACATGACATAGTAATTTATGTTACTATTATTCGGAATAGTTGTACATGACCTAAATTTGATTTGAACCAAAACTGCCAATGCCTGCACAATACTCAAAATTTTATTTATCGCTAAGGTTAAATCTATAAAATAAGTCACATTTAATTAATAGAACAGTGAGCATTTTGTAAAAATAAAGCTGAAATGTACAGAGGCTGCCATTTCTGTGAGCCTGGGAGGTTTGTTAATTTTATTTATTTTTTGACACCACACCATTAACACGTCAACTCCCTTTGGTTTGGATATTTTATCTTCACAAAAGTCATCCTCCTCTATTCTGTAGCAAGCCTCACCCCAGTTCTGAGAATGGAAGAGATTCACCACAACCGGTATTCTTAGAGTTAGGGCAAATACCAGGCCCTATGGACTGAATATATCGCTTGGTATAAATTTGGAATGCAGTGCAAGCTCTGTGCACTATTTTCTTTCTGCTATGTCTTTTTATAGTGTAGCAGAGAGATGCATTTCATACCATGTACCCTAAAGGCTGTGGCTTTGTTGCCCTACAAGCCAAGCAGATGTAGACATACATAGACAGCTAAAGTGTCGTAATCATTTCTCAAGAAATTCTCTGATAGAGGTGTTTGAGGTTGGGGGAGTATAAAGTCGTGAATCAACTGGTTCCTTCTCTCTCGCATGCACTCGCTCGCACGCATGCACACACACACACACACACACACACACACACACACACACACACACACACACACACACACACACACACACACACACACACACACACACACACACACACACACACACACACACACACACATTTACATACATACAAGTATTTAGGCAGCTGATATGCTACGGCCTTTGACATTCTTGTTGATTCATATCCATCCGCCATTCAGCTTTTTTCTATTCCCCTGGTGTCAGTTGTCCAGTAATCATTTCCTGAAATGAAATGGCATTGAGATACTGCTTCCTAAAATGGCGTTTACATTTTTTTGTGAATGGCCTGCGCTACTTAAATCAAGCGGTCAAAACATGTTCATTTTCAAACTCATACTGACAAACACATTTCATTTATTCAAACACAACATATGATACACACTTACACGACCCCTACATTAACACTTTAATCTTGCAGAATTCACTCAACCTTTGTTTATGTGCTCAATAGCAAAGGCATACAAGCACGTGATTTCAACAGAACTAAGCTGGTAGAAACTTGGGAATCATTGTATCAGCAATCCTGTGGCTTGACCTTTTGAAGAGGCGTTTGTTCACACCACAGCTCAGCTGATTGAAGCTCGAAGCCGGAAATGGAAGCTCAGCGATTACCTGGAAAGGGTTTTCTGGGTATTACCAAATACACACAGAGTTCTAATTAAGATAAAACTGGGCTGAACCACAAACCAAGAGAGAGAGAAAAAAAGAATGAGAAAAGAAAGCAAAAGTTTTCGACTTCCTGTTAACTCAATTTGTTCTATACAGTTTTAGAGTTGTTCCGTTTGGTCTGCACAGTGATCCCAAGGTTGAGTTAACGAAGTAACATTTTATTTCTGGTCGCTAAGTCAACTACTACTTAGCTAAATGGCTATTTATTGAAATGTGACACATCCATGCACAGAAATAAAATAATTTCAAAACAATATCAATATGATCTGTTGTAGGCCTATGTAGCTTCATAATACATGTGTTTAATCGTTCAGTTCAAGATGGCCGTTCCATCACAATACATGTAATCAGGTTTCAGCCGCTGGTCGACCAAAGTGTTGAATAGTAAGGAGCCATTTCCAGCAGTCAAATGACCAAATCTCCCTCTAGTGGCCTCATGGGTGGAAGGTTATTCATATTTTTTTATAATTTCATTATAAATAAATATTATTTTAAAAAACTGCTGAACTGTCTTCTTTTTTTTAAGCCCATAACCATGTGTGAGGTGTGTCTTGTTTTGCACGCTTTGTACAAAATAATAAAATGCAGTACTACAGGATATTTCTTAACGTAGCTCTTTATTAGCTAGCTATAACTTGCATGTTCACGTATCTCCAACCATGATCAACTGACCATAACCTAACCATCTGGGTGGTCTTAACCAATCATAGCACAGTATGATACAGTGGTAAAATGCATCCAATTATAATTCAGTATGTTTACACATATGAATATTACAAGGTGTATACTTTGTTTCAAAGTAGATTTGTTTTAGACTACCAAGAAGCACTCTGTGTGACTCTGATTTAGCCCACTGCAATAAAAAGTGTTAATTCAGTACAGTACAAATCAATCTGAAATTACTTGACTTTTCCCTCATGTTAGTCTGCAATAATATAAAAAACCTAACCATGACACTTCCCTAACCATAGCACTTACTGTATGTAATATCTACCTAACCCGGCAGAGTCGGATACCCTTCTTGCTACTGTAAAACATCTAATGATTTCTAAGCAGTCTTCGCCCTTGCATCCAAGTCTTCATGATATATTACACATTATCTCCACAACCTTTTGATGTTTGATTTGCTCACATTGAGATTTTAGCTAATTAAAAAGCCACAAATGGAGGGGCCAAGCAGTTTAATACACTGTGGTTGAGTTGTTTGTGAAACTCCCATAGCCATTAATGGGAGCGGTAACAATTATGTGTTTCAGGAGAACTACGGGCCTGACTTTGAAGTGGGTAGACTGATGCACTCCAAAATACATATTTTCACAGCGTGAGCAGCAGGTGAACAAATCATTCTGGATCCGCCCAGATGTTGACCAACAGAGTGATGGGTGTTGCGCTAGCTCAGCTAAGATACATTATCATCACTTTTTACACCTTGGCTTCAAAGGGGGTATTTTCTCATTCAAGTAATTTGGCTCGAATAAACCAGTTTCATATTCACTATAATGGCAAACCCCACTGAGTGAAACTCAGAGTTAGCATTGTGGTATCATGTAAAGTTCACAGTGAACCCACAGCGACGAGAAGACTGCGTCATACCGATAGACCATAATTCTTAGGGGAAAAAAATACCGAAACACAAACACAAGCACACGCTTCAAAACATATGTTTTCCGCTTTCCCCCTCCTTTTAAATCATATGCTCCAGAAATGGCAACCTGATCCCCTAGTGTGTTGCTATGAGTCAGCCAGTGCAAATAAGGGGAATGTCCCCTTCACCGAGCCACATAAATAGAGACTGAATAACCACTAGTGATAGGGGAAAAAACATTGATACAGTTACATATCGCAATATTATTTTGGAAGGTATTATATAGATACTTTGACTCCAAGTAACGATTAAATGAAAAAGGTAGGCAGCATTAGCTAGCACTAGTCAGGTTTACCTGCGCCAAAATGCTGGTATTTTTCATCCTATAGCTTGTTCTCCTTCTTCTTTTTAAATAGTGAGCCAACATGTTTTCAGCACTTTTATTTCCATGACTGATAAAAACAAATTTTCGCAGGATCGCTCGTCTCTCTGCAGCAAACATGTAGTGAGCAATATGTTTGGAACATCAAATCACAAAACAAATCGCTGTATCGAATTGCAATACATATAGAATTGTGACAGTCATGAGTATCGCAATACATGTCGTATCGGCACCTAACTATCATGATAATATCGTATCGTGAGGCCCCTGGCAATTCCAAGAATTCAACCAGTCCATTCTAAGAATGGAAGTGTCCTTAAGTGGATGTTGATGTTATCTTGGCGTTTGAACACGTTGCAGTGCTGGGACGTCCAGTTTCATACCAGGTGACCCACTAATGCATCCCTCTATGGTTGTTATGTTTCTACGCAGACATGCGCACACACACACACACAAACACACACACACGCACACACAACCACACCCACACACACCCACACACAAGCGCGTGGGGCAGACTATTGCAAAATGCTGTGTTTTTACCCCTTGGTTCAACATATTTTCATTATATAGAGATTTATGTAATAGCCAGCAATGTAGGATGAGCATATTTCTGCCCCATTTGTTGTAGGGGGAAAGGGAGGGGATTACATCACTGATAATGAAAACAATGCAGGGGAATGCTGTTGTGCTTTTCAAGGTTAATGAACTTCAGATGAGACATCAGAGGCTCGAATTGGACTATGGGATTTTTTTTTTAACAAGGACCAATATTTAAATACATTTGCCTTAATACATTTGCCTCATACATCTTCAATTAACAACAGCTATGATAATATAATCAACTTCTGTCGACATTACTTTGCAGGGATTTCAATTAGTGAAGATGATCCCAAATGCAAATCCCAGCATAGTCTACTCTATTCCATAGGATCAAGGATACAAATAACCACAAAAAAAATAAACGAAGACAGACTGTTATGTTGAAAACAAAAAAGCTACTTTTGCTTTTACCACCAGGGAAGTCCACTTCCTGCCTACGCTCACCACCATAGCCTTTTCCTCAAGCCTGGGAATCCACACGCCTGCACAGGGTTACATTCTTTCATGTTGTTTCACATTCATCTGATTTTATACATTTCTGTGGTGAACAGCAACTTCCAACTGCCGAATAGACAAAAATACATGGAGGATAGTAAAGAAATAAAGAAAGAAAGAAAAAAGAAAGAAAAAAAGAAAGAAAGAAAAAAAAGAGAGGAAGGAAGAGAGAGAAAGAAAAGAAAGAAAGAGAGAGAAAGAAAAGAAAGACAGAAAGAGAGAGAAAGAAAGAGAGAAAAGAAAGAGAAGAGCAAACGGAAGAAGAGGAACGGAAGACAGAACGAGAGATGGAAAGAGACAACTAGAAAGAACAATTATGAAAGCGAGAGAAAGACTTTGTGGGGGCGGTAACCAGACCACGTGGAGGCCCAGATCAGATGGAAAGATTTCCCTAGTACGGCCAGTCGAAAGAGAATACATTTTTCCAGCATTAGCTTGGTAAAGGGGGATTGTTAGGGGATGCTGCTGGAAATGCTTCAATCTGGGAACTCATCTCAAGTTTTCCCCCAACCAGCTGCGCGCGAGTTTCAAGTTTGGGGAAGCTCATTTTCACCATAAAAACACACCTTCATCATCACATGTGCAGACTTATTATATATTTTTTTAATGTAACCTTTATTTAACCTTTATTTAACAAGGTAAGTCAGTTAAGAACAAATTCTTATTTACAATGACGGCCTACATCGTCCAAACCAGGACGACGCTGGGCCAATTGTGCGACGCCCTATGGGACTCCCAATCACAGCCGGTTGTGATACAACTTATGTGAGCCTACTGTACTATTCCTAATGTGATGAGTTGATTGGATAGTCCTAATTTAAGCTAATAATGTAGGCTAAAGGCCAGGGATCATCAACTACATTCAGCCACAGTCAGGGGGCTGCAACATAATTACAAATAATTAGTTTCTTCTCCTTTCTTTGCACGGGAAGAATTTGGCCTTTTATAAACACATTTCATGCAATTCTACAACACTTTATAAACTTAGCAAAAAAAGAATAGTCCTCTCACTGTCAACTGCGTTTATTTTCAGTAAACTTAACATGTGTAAATATTTGTATGAACATAACAAGATTCAACAACTGAGACATGAACTGAACAAGTTACACAGACATGTGACTAACAGAAATGGAATAATGTGTCCTTGAACAAATCTTTTGTCAAAATCAAATGTAACAGCCAGTATCTGGTGTGGCCACCAGCTGCATTAAGTACTGCAGTGCATCTCCTCCTCATGGACTGCACCAGATTTGTCATTTATTGCTGTGAGATGTTACCCTAGTCTTCCACCAAGACACCTGCAAGTTCCCGGACATTTACATTTACATTTAACATTTAAGTCATTTAGCAGACGCTCTTATCCAGAGCGACTTACAAGTACATACATTCATACTTTTTTTTTTTGTACTGGCCCCCCGTGGGAATCGAACCCACAACCCTGGCGTTGCAAGCGCCATGCTCTACCAACTGAGCCACACGGGGCTCAGTTGGTTCCCCCCTCATTTCTGGGGGGAATGGCCCTAGCCCTCACCCTCCGGTCCAACAGGTCCCAGACGTGCTGGGTTTGTGCCCATAGGCGACGTTGTTGCCGATGATGGCTGATGAGGGCCTGCCTTACAACAGGCCTACAAGCCCTCAGTCCAGCCTCTCTCAGCCTATTGTGGACAGTCTGAGCACTGATGGAGGGATTGTGCGTTCCTGGTGTAACTCGAGCAGTTGTTGTTGCCATCCTGTACCTGTCCCACAGGTGTGATGTTCGGGTGTACCAATCCTGTGCAGGTGTTGTTACACGTGGTCTGCCATTGCAAGGATGATCAGCTGTTCATCCTGTGTCCCTGAGCGCTGTCTTAGGTGTCTCACAGTACAGACATTGCAATTTATTGTTCTGGCCACATCTGCAGTCCCCATGCCTCCTTGCAGCATGCCTAAGGCACGTTCAAGCAGATGAGCAGGGACTCTGGGCATCTTTCTTTTGGTGTTTTTCAGAGTCAGTAGAAAGGCCTCTAGTGTCCTAAGTTTACATAACTGTGACCTTAATTGCCTACCGTCTGTAAGCTGTTAGTGTTTTAACGACCATTCCACAGGTGCATGTTCATTAATTGTTTATGGTTCATTGAACAAGCATGGGAAACAGTGTTTAAACCCATTACAATCAAGATCTGTGAAGTTATTTGGATTTTTACGAATGATCTTTGAAAGACAGGGTCCTGAAAAAGGGACGTTTCTTTTTTTGCTGAGTTTATGACTGGAGACATTAGCAGAATCTTTTTTAATAAGACAAATGACAGGGCAGCCTACTCTGCTGACACTGACAAACAGATCAATACAAACGACGTTGTCTGATGCATAAATTAGGCCTACGAGAAGTGGAGACACAATTAGAATATGATGTCCTTCTAACCTGGAGGAGGAAATTATTGTCCAAAAACAAACTTTCAAGTGGCACTGACCCACCAATGATAGAGTGAATATGCGCACTCACCAGGGATATTACCGATGCTCTCTCCATTGTTGCTCTCCATAAGGCTATAGACCTACAATTAAGTTGAGAATTTGGATAACTAAAAGACAGATTAGAGTCTGTTCATTGTCTTCTCCTTATAGCAATAGCCATTTTCTTTCCAAACTATGTTTTCCCGCGGTTGTATTTTAAAATATTGCAATATGCCTGGCTGGGCCTCTCTACTTTTCACAGTCGCATCTGAACAATCGTCTATTTGCTATTTGCAGCGAGCGCTGCTCAAATTGCCAACTTTAGGCAATGTGATTTAAAACAATCCACAGCTTACTTTGTTTTAAGAAGCTCATGATCCTTTGTGGCCAAATCATGCTTTCTGGTGTAGGTGCCTATTTTGAATGATTTTTTGTGTGTATAGATAGTAGTAGGCTAATGGGGCTATGTAATTTTGGCAATTTAATTCAATTTACTTTAAGGGAAGCTTTATGGACGCGCCACCTATGCCCCCAACCACGATGTAAGCAGAGCTCACAACCAGACTGGTCTCTTCCACCCCCGCCACCCCCCACTTCCCCTGACACCCACGCACACCTCCCCCTGACTGACTCCACCACTCCGTCAACACCCACTCCTTCCTCCCTCTTTGTCTGGGGCTGGAAACCAAGGAAAAGTTCAACGACCTCTCTTTAACTCTCTTATTCGTGCTGCGTGTTTTTGGGTATCAGCTGAGCTCATTCTGGCCATGTAAAGGAATGAGAGGAAAGCATTGATGTAAGGGTGAGTGAGACAATCTGTCTTTGTTTTGCTATCTGTGCAATAAGCTTGTAGCTGGGTACCAGTCTGCTTAACTAACACTCCTTGTACTCTGTTTCATTATGACATGACAGGAGTGGCAAGGAGTGGAATGACTGGTACCCAGGCTAATAGGCGTGGGTAGCCACATAGAGAGATGAAGAAAGTGAGCGGAAGAAGAGAATCTGAGATCATCCTCACCCACTACATCATCCTCTCCTCAAGCTCTTCAGCGCCAAATCTCTTCTAATGTACATAAGAGGCTTCCCTGATCAACGGAACAATGGATACCCAAAACAGGGGCCTTCCATTATTGAACCAAAAGAGCAACACTACTCAATCAACAGTACAGACTGAATACCGGCTGGAATACCGCGACTCTCAAATCAGCCACCAAAATGCTGTCACTGTCGAACGTTGAGCTTTTTCAGACACCTGAACAATTGCTTCAAACTCTACGAAATGTAGAACTTTGGGATTCTTGAGTATGTGAAATAACTTTTGAGGATCCCTTGATCTTCAATGCTTCAGAGAAGTTTCTCTTCTACTTGAAATGCAAGGTGAATCACAACTTTGCATTTAATTAGTCTTCACCTTAACTCTTCTAGTGAGTTATTGGCCTCATTAGAGGCAAGATCTTCTCTATCAATACTGTATTAAGCGTTGAGAAAATATGGCCAGCATGGGCTCCACCTCCATCTGGACCTTCAAACAAAAGTTGACAGAAAGCCAGAGTTGCCAATTAGCACAGAATTATGTTATTTTCTCCCCAGTTATCGCTCTCCAAACAGAACAATGAGGCTCAGCGGTTCAGGCCGACCCACGCTCCGGTTACATGTTTCTGCTGTGAGGCCCAGTTTGTGTGAACGTAATCCTTGATAAAGCAGCTTTTTACAAAACACAAAGAGCGATGCTGGAGCCAGTGACCTCATCACCAGATAAAAGTGTGGAACAAACAATTTTCCCCTATGAGGCAAACTGTCTGTTGTTATATCAGGGAGAGGTTTTTTCCATCCTTGCGATGAGTGCTGTGAAAACATGACTTAACCTGAGAGTCAAATGGGACTATCATATCTTGGGTGTAGGATTGGTGTATACTGTTGGTTTGAATGAATTTTGCTTGTTGAAGAGATATTTCCGTTCAAAGGCTGCATTCAAAAACACACGTTGTATTAAGATCCAATAAAAAATAAATTTCACAATATAATTACACAATATAATATAAAAAGTCTTTTTTTGTGCATAATATGTCAGCGTTTACTGACATGTACCATTTGCAACAATGAGAATGTCCATTTGAAATGTGAAAATATTGTAACACTTCATTAGTCGTGTCATAAAAAATGTAATTCATATTCAAAATAATATTCAAGATTCATCACGCATGTCTTATAGCTTTATAGCAGTTTTATTACCTATTGCCAGCTTTATGGTACTTAGAACTGAGCATCTTAACCCCCAGGGTTTCTATTATGATGAGTTTGTTCTCCTTTTGCAGGGGGGAATACCAAGGGGACTTTCAATTTCTGTCAGGTGAACAAGATGGTAAACAGAACAGAGATAATGCCTGATAAAATGGGGATTTTCCACCTTTGCATATATTTGCATTCGCGTCAAAACAGGATAGTTGGGCCCTTTCTCTGTGTTTCAATTTGAAATACAGTTTTGAGACTCAAAACTTGTTTTTGAATCACCGCAAGAGCCAACTGGTTCTTTCAAACGGAGGCAATTAAAGAAAAAAACAAGAAAAAAACCAATCAAAACCATCTCTGTCGCATTGTATCGTGCTAATATTTGGTTAGCATTTGATGACCTCTCATTCACAATGCATTGTACCGTGCTAATATTTGGTTAGCATCTGATGACCTCTCATTCACAATGCATTGGGCTCCCAAGTGGTGCAGTGGTCTAAGACACTGCATCTCAGTGCAAGAGGTGTCACTGCAGTATTTGGTTCGAATCCAGGCTGCATCACATCTGGCTGTGATTGGGAGTCCCATAGGGCGGCGCACAATTGGCCCAATGTCATCCGGGTTTGGCCGGGGAAGGCCGTCACTGCAAATAAGAATTTGTTCTTAATAACTGACTTGCCTCGTTAAATAAAGGTAAAACAAATTGTACCGTGCTAATGTTAGCATCTGATGACCTCTCCTTCACAATGCATTGTACATCTGCTAGGAAAGGTTGACATGGACAATGTGGTCCAGCCAAGTGCATTGTTGAAAAAGCAATATGATGCCCGCAGATATCCTGCCAAAGCCACAATAAACTCTGGTGTGTTTAATACAAGGAATCAGGGTGGAACCACAGGTACCGTTAACGTCTGAGGGTCAAGGTCTCCAAACTGATGTCAGCTCTCCATCTCTGTGTATAGCACTGTCACTGAAGCCATAGTGCTAATGCAACCGCTATCCTGCCGTCAAATATCCAACTGCTCCCATTGCATTGTTAGCCTTTCAGTCTGGTCTTCTTCAGTGGCAGCCCTGGGGGCATCAAGTCACGGCACTAACGCTCATTACTTAGACACCCACACTCCACACTCCTCCCCTCTCTGGACCATATAATCCCCCCCAAACTACCCAGCACCCCCCAAACTACCCATCACCCCCCCAACTAACCAGCTATCTATTGGAGCTCCCAAAGCGCTTTGTAAACCAACCCCAGAAAAGCACATATTCCAAAGTGTAGTATGACAGATTGGCCCTCCAGGGTCTGATGAGTGGGATCACAGAGCAATGTGATAAAAACAACAACCCTTGAAAGGAATACAAACAAAAACACAGACGATGGTGTATTAAGCAGAGAGGAGAGAGTGTGTTGCTATGCATCTCGTCTGTATCCAGTCTTAGGTTGTAGGGCGCCCCTCTGGGCTCCCTGAATGCTAAATCACCCATCTGGCACTGTGTTCCCCTTATGTCTGTCCCCTTGCCCCTGTGGAGCTACAGGTAACTGCCAGAATAAAGGAAACGCTTGAGTAAATGAGGAATACAAAGTATATTGAAAGCAGTGGCTTCCACATAGGTGTGGTTCCTGAGTTAATTAAGCAATTAACATCCCATCATGCTTAAGGTCATGTATAAAACGCCCAGTTACCCATTATTTTGGCTACCATGGCTAAAAGAAGAGATCTCAGGGACTTTGACAGAGAGGTCTCAAAGGAGCATAGGGGGTCAAAAGGGTGTGTGTGCGTGCGTGCGTGCATGTCTCAGTCACCAGATCTCAACCCAATTGAACACTCATGGGAGATTCTGGTGCGATGCCTGAAACAGTGTATGTGTACCATCATCAGCAAAACACGAAATGATGGTAATTTCTCGAGGAAGAATGGTGTCGCATCCCTCCAGTAGAGTTCCAGACACTTGTAGAATCTATGCCAAGGTGCATTGAAGCTGTTCTGGCTCGTGGTGCCCAACACCCTATTAAGACACTTTATGTTGGTGTTTCCTTTATTTAGGCAGCTACCTGTACAATCTCCTCTACAGAATATGTGTGTGTGTGTGTGTGTGTGTGTGTTTGAGTTTGAATAAAACAAGTCAGTTTGCATGAGAGAGGAAGTGTAAGCAGCATACACTGAGTGGACAAAACATTAAGAACATCATCCTAATATTGAGTTGCACCCCCTTTTGCCCTCAGAACAGCCTCAAATCGTCGGGGCATGGACTCTACAAGGTGTCGAAAGCGTTCCACAGGGATGCTGGCCCATGTTGACTCCAATGCTTCCCACAGTTGTGTCAAGTTGGCTGGATGTCCTTTGGATGGTGGATCATTCTTGATACACATGGGAAACCGTTGAGTGTGAAAAACCCAGCAGCGTTGCAGTTCTTGACACAAACCGGTGCGCCTGGCATCTACTACTATACCCCGTTCAAAAGCACTTTAATCTTTTGTCTTGCCCATTCAACCTCTGAATGGCACACATACACAATCCATGTCTCAACTGTCTCAAGGCTTAAAAATACTTATTTAACCTTCTTATCTACACTGATTCAAGTGGATTTAACAAGTCACATCAATAAGGGATCAATAGCTTTCACCTGGATTCACCTGGTCAGTCTATGTCATAGAAAGAGCAGGTGTCCTTAATGTTTTGTACACTCGGTGTATGTGTGCACTGGTGTTTTGTGTGTGTGTGTCGGCATATTATGCCCAGCTTGTGTTGTGCCGTTGTCAACAGCATCAATAGTTCTAGCCACTTGTGATTGACTGTTACTTTCCATCACTATCACAGAGGTGTTGAACTGCCTTCATGTGTGAGATGACTGTGTGTTTCACTCTTAGAAAAAAAGGTGCTATCTAGAACCTTAAAGGGTTCTTCGGCTGTCCTTATAGAATAACCTTTTGGAACCCTTTTTTCTAAGAGTGTATGCCAGTGAAATTAATAGACTACCAAAACAAACAGAAACAGTTCCACACAAAATGTCTCCACCACACAGTCTGTGGTTAAGGTGCTGTTTTGCATTAGCATAATTTGCTCTACAGATTAAACTGCCTAGTACTCAATTCTTGCTCGTACAATATGCATATTAGTGTTATTATTGGATAGAAAACACTCTCTAGTTTCTATAGCCGTTTGAATTATGTCTCTGAGTGAAACAGAACTCATTCTACAGCATTTTTCCTCCCAGTGAGTGAGAATTCAGTAATCTTGGCCTCTGGTTCCAGATCAGTTTTAAAGCCCCTGTAAATCCTATGAGGATACAAACACTGCCCACGCCTTCCTCTAGATGTCAGTAAGTGGTGACAATTTGAATGGAGTCGATTGCGCAATCAGTGCCTCTATAAATCACCAAATACCGGAAGTAGCGTTCTTTTGGACCCTGCGCTCAACGCAAGAAGGACGTCGGACTGGGCTTTTTCCAAGCCTTGGTTTAGCCAGTAATATAGCGCCGGTCATGTTTTTACTCGTTATAGGTGTTAAAAACATCATAAGGTAGTTAATTTAAACCGTTTTATAGCAATTTATATCCGTTTAGTGCGATTTTGAGGCATTTCTATGTGATGCTCTTTGACGCGCCGGGCACGTTTCGGGGTCCCGGTCGAACGTTAGTGGGCATTTCGACGGACAGAGGACATCTTTCGACCAAAAGAAGATTAGACCCAAGAAAGGATACATTGCCCAAGATTCTGATGGAAGATCACCTCATAGTAAGAAATATTTAAGATGATAAATCGTTGTTCTGTCGAAAAATTTTAAACGCATATTCCGCCATTTTGTTTGGTATAGCTTCGCTTGGCGAACCCTGTATTGCACAGTAAGGATAATTTTAGAAATGTAATTCAGCGATTGCATTAAGAACTAATTTGTCTTTCGATAGCTGTCCAACTTATATTTTTTTAGTCAAGTTTATGAATAGTTATCCATGAGACAAGATCACTGTGAAAGATGGCGTCCGACATTTTCAGGCTAGTTTTGCTAGTATTGTCATTGTATAACCACGGTTGTTTGTGGCTAAATATGCACATTTTCGAACAAACTCTATATGTATGTTGTAATATGATGTTACAGGAGTGTCATCGGAAGAATTCTGAGAAGGTTAGTGAAAAAATTTATATATTTTGGCGATGATAACGATATCGCTCTCTTTGGCTTGAATCAATGGTCGGGTAACGTTTGCATATGTGGTATGCTAATATAACGATTTATTGTGTTTTCGCTGTAAAACACTTAGAACATCTGAAATATTGTCTGAATTCACAAGATCTGTGTCTTTCCATTGCTGTGAGTTGTGTATTTTTAAGAAATGTTTTATGATTAGTAATTAGGTAATACACGTTGCTCTGTGTATTTATTCTAGTCGAGTTGTGATGGTGGGTGCAATTGTAAACTAGGATTTATACCTGAAATATGCACATTTTTCTAACAAAACCTATCCTATACAATAAATATGTTATCAGACTGTCATCTGATGAGGTTTTTTCTTGGTTAGTGGCTATCAATATCTTTATTTGGCCGAATTGGTGATAGCACCTGATGGAGTAAGAAACTGATGGAGTTAGGAAAGTAGTGTCTTTTGCTAACGTGGTTAGCTAATAGATTTACATATTTTGTCTTCCCTGTAAAACATTTTAAAAATCTGAAATGGTGGCTTTATTCACAAGATCTGTATCTTTCATTTGGTGTCTTGGACTTGTGATTTAATGATATTTAGATGCTACTATTTAATTGTGACGCTATGCTAGCGATGCTAATCAGTGTGGGGGGGGTGGGGGGTGATCCCGGATACGGGGTTGAGGTTCGGTAAAGGTTAAAACGCAGACATTTGCCTCCACCGATCCATCCTACACGTTGAAGTTAATGCTATAATGTCACCTAATGACAAAACGTTTAAAACACCATGGATACATTTTTAAATCCACCTTGCCCTGGTCTTTATTATACCATGGAACCACGTCTAGACAACTCTATGCTTCATTTTCCCAGAATGCACTTGCTCGAGGAAAATCCCAGGAAGTGAACCCGAAACACACCACATGAATTAAATCTTCAGATTGAAGGCGTGTCCCTCCATACTCCATACTGATACTTTAATATGTCGACCTAACCACTCTAGTTTGGCTCACGCATGCTGTTGGTAATCACTGTATACTTTTCAGCTCAAGTGGAATGGCATTCAAACAAGAAATATGTTTTTTTATTTAACCTTTCTCCGTCCTGAGCGGTATGACAGCTGCGTGGTCCCATGGTGTTTATACTTGCGTACTTTTGTTTGTACAGATGAATGTGGTACCTTCAGGCATTTGGAAATTGCTCCCAAGGATGAACCAGACTTGTGGAAATCAAAAAAAAAAAAAAAATCTGAGGTCTTGGCTGATTTCTTTAGATTTTCCTATGATGTCAAGCAAAGAGGCACTGAGTTGAAAGGTAAGCCTTGAAATACATCCACAGGTACACCTCCATTTGACTCAAATGATGTCAATTAGCCTATCAGAAGCTTCTAAAGCCATGACATAATTTTCTGGAATTTTCTAAGCTGTTTAAAGGCACAGTCAACTTAGTGTATGTAAACTTCTGACCCACTGGGTTTGTGATACAGTGAATTATAAGTCAAATAATCGGTTTGTAAACAATTGTTGGAAAAATGACTTGTGTCATGCACAAAGTAGATGTCCTAACCCGACTTGCCAAGACTATAGTTTGTTAACAAGAAATGTGTGGAGTGGTTGAAAAACGAGTTTTAATGACTCCAACCTAAGTGTATGTAAACTTCCGACTTGAACTGTTCATGTTCTTGTATGTTGTTATACGCACCCATATGTGTATTTGGGTGCATGCGAGGATGTGTGTCATGTTAATGATACATGCTCCATCATTGTGTGTGTGTGTGTGTGTGTGTGTGTGTGTGTGTGTGTGTGTGTGTGTGTGTGTTTACGCGTGCAAGCTTGTGAGAAAGTTTGTCTTCACTCGACTAAATCCCAATACATTGGAATGTGACAGTTCCCTCGCTTTCATCTCCCTTCATCACTCTGGTATACCCCCTTCTCCCCATCCCCCTCTCCGCCCCTCCCTGGCACTTCAAACCCCATCAGCTTTCATCAAAAGCCGTGGGGGGAGCCCAAGTTAGCCTCTGAGAGGACTCCAATCTGCTGCCACCACTTCCACTGCCACCAGCATCACCACCAGCACCACTGCTGCCAGCACCACCACCACCTGCACTATTTGCCAACTTAAAAGGAGATTAGATGCTTATCAATCATGATGCTGCCCAGGAATCAGAAGGTAGATCCTTCCTTCCTCCTCTCTCTCAAGAAAGCCCTTGTCTGACTGAATACCGACTGTAATACCGCGACTCTCAAAGATGCCCGCTGCAGAATAAATATGGTATGGACAATGTTTTGCTTCACGCTCTTCCAGTACATGACCAAAAGTATGTGGACACCTCATCGTTGAACATCTCATTCCAAAATCATGGACATTAATATGGAGTTGGTCCCCCCTTTGCTGCTGTCACAGCCTCTAGTCTTTTGGGAAGGCTTTCCACTAGATGTTGGAACATTGCTGCAGGGACTTGCTTTCATTCATCCACAAGAGAATTAGTGAGGTCGAGTACTTAGGCCTGGATCACAGTCGGTGTTCCAATTCATCCCAAAGTTGTTTGATGGGGTTGAGGTCAGGGCTCTGTTCAGGCCAGTCAAGTTCTTCCACACCGATCTCAACAAAAATTGTATGTATGGACCTCATTTTGTGCACTGGGGTATTGTCATGCTGAAACAGGAAAGGGCCTTCCCCAAACTGTTGCCACAAAGTTGGAAGCACAGAAACGTTTAGAATATCATTGTATAAGGTTTCCCTTCAATGGAACTAAGGTGCCTAGCCGGAACCATGAAAAACAGCCCCAGACCATTATTCCTCATCCACCAAACTTTGGGGCAGGTAGGCATTGGCATTGCGCATGGTGATCTTATGCTTGTGTACGGCTGCTCGGCCATGGAAACCCATTTCATGAAGCTCCCGACGAACAGTTATTGTGCTGACGTTCCTTCCAGAGGCAGTTTGGAACTTGGTAGTGAATGTTGCAACCGAGGACAGACAATATTTACGAGCTACGCGCTTTAGCACTCGGCGGCCCCGTTCTGTGAGCTTGTGTGGCTGAGCTGTTGCTGCTCCTAGACATTTCCGATTTGCAATAACAGCACTTACAGTACAGTTGACCGGGGCAGCAGTAGCAGGGCAGAAATTTGACGAACTGACTTGTTGGAAAGGTGGCATCCTATGACAGTGCCACGTTGAATATCACTGAGCTCTTCAGTAAGGCCATTCTACTGCCAATGTTTGTCTATGGAGATTGTATGGCCGTGTGCTCGATTTTATACACCTGTCAGCAACGTGTCTGGCTGAAATAGCTGAATCCACTAATTTGAAGAGGTGTCCACATACTTTTGTATATATACAGTAGTGTATTTGACAGAGGCATTGAATGAGAATGGTCTTTTTTAGTAGCCATAATGAATCTTGATCATAATTTTTATTTGATCATATCAGCATTTTATGAAGTCACTTGTCTCTTGGTGATGATGTCATTGCTTAAAAATATATACCAAACAGGGTGGGGGAAACACTTTAACTGAAGCTGCAGACACTAGTCATGTCTATTTTTAGACGGCCTACTGTAGCCTTTCTGAAGCCTCAGCTGTGGCAAGGATGGTGAAAATGTGTTGCCCAAGGCAGGGGTAACCTGGAGGCTATAGGAGGAAGACATAGTGGCGCCCCATACAGCCTCTTCCTATTCCATTCTACTTGTGGCCAAGGCTTGACCCCATTACGACACAGTTTCCAAATTGTTGGGATAATACCCATGGTGGTATGTGAATGCAGCCGGGGCCAACTAACGACCCTGGCGCGCGCCTCTCACTAATCCAGCAGACGGCACCGACCATGGCTTCAGCATGATCCAGGAAATCCCTCTATAATCCCCTGACACAATGAAGATTGAGGGTAGGGTGAGGTTGGCATGTCCTCAGTCTTACGAGTGGACACTACTTATAGACCAGAGGTGTCCAACACATGTCCCTGTGGGCCGGTCTTCACCAAGGTCCGTAGGGCTGCAGTTAAAATGTATACTTTTTCCTCAATGTCAAAATTTGCTTTCGAAATGTTCGATGCTCAGCAAGCTGGACAGAGTGAAGAGACTATAAATGTAGGTTTATTATCATTTCTACCCAGTTTCGAATTTGATTTTAGTAACGCCAATGTCGATTGAGATCGCACCCCCCCAAAAAAACAACTCAAATTAAATTCTTAAAACCCTGCGGGCCTTGAGTTTCACATATGTGATAGAGCTTGGTGGTCGCTGAGGTTGAGTAACAAAGTTTTAAGCCAGGATTTAAAATAGTGTATTTTCACTTCCGATTCCTATGGAAGATACAATTGATTCCATTGAGTCAAAGTATTCAACATTTCCCATAAAGCCCTATAACATTACCACATCAACAGAGCATTACCAGATATTTCCTCATTAGCCTATATTTACAGACAGACAATAAGAGCAAAGCAGGAGGCCTTCTGTACATTGCATGTTAATACATTCATGAATGTGACCTGCGTGAAGTGTACACTGTTCAGCGTGATGTGTACACTGTTCAGCAACCGCCGACTCACGTGCCTCAAAAAAAATTCCCAGCATGCTTGCTATCAACCCTCCGCATGACGTCTTGTGATGACACGTATCTGTGAGGAGTGGACACATCCTAGGGCTCCAGCTGCGTCCTCATGCAAGAACATGACCGTGCGGCAGAGAGTAGGACATGGTCCTCTTGTTGTGAGGGAGGCCCGTTTAGGGTTGGATGTTAGCATCACTATGAATTATTAATTTACAGGAAAGGGTTGAGGGAAGTAAAAAGGGAGGAGAGAAACAGACAGACAGACAGACAGAGTGCAAGAGAGGAGTGATGCAATATTTACAAGACCGAAGCCTGCAAGTGATCTTGTACTTCCACCAGCTTTTATGGAAACCTTAGTATCATTCATTTAAATCAATGACTGATTACATGCAGCTAATAGAATTATCATGATGCATCCATGTGCCGAAGAGCAGGTCAGTGGAGGGTAGTTGAGTAAAAACTCTGTGTTTCAAATGCACCTGTTGATTTTTGGAGCTTTTACGAGAATGTTTTCTTCTAAGAGGAGATGTCTTCGAGTTTGGGACACAACCTAAATGTGAGCTTTAAATGGCTCAAACTCAAAGCACCACTTTCTTTTATCCCCCCCCCCCCCCCCCCCCCCCCCCCCCCCCCCCAAAATAAAACACCATTGAAACACTGAGTAATATCTCAGCCCTATTGACTGACCAGAGGCATTACCCAGTCAAGAGAGACTTGATCAAGGGGAAGCAGAATTGTAATCATTGCTAGTTAATGAGCGACTTCAATTTTCCAAAGACAGTATGTTTAATGTTAACAGGAAAAGACTGCCTCCTTCGCCGGCATGATGAATAATTCATTGCACATCGGAGGGAACCTAAAATACATAATTACGGGTTGACTTATCTAAGCTTTGATTCTGCCATATCTGACATCAGTGCTGCCTAAACTTTGCCGTATCTTTTTAATAACGGCTTATTAGCATTCAACAGGGGCAGTGAGCAATGGCTCCTGGGTAGAATATTGTTTTTTTGGAGTATTGCCCTCCGCGTTTTACAGAGGGTACAACAGTGTAAAGCGCACACAAAATTACGTCAAAACCACAATGAGGAAACAGACCTATTATTGTCCAAAATCATTTCAGTTGTGAATGGGTCTTCTGGCTATCTCTAGTCCTGAGGGAGAAGCTTAATGTGGACATATGAAAGAGGGGGATTCATGTTTTGAGGACTGTACTGAGCTCCAGTTGGAGCGCTGGTAGGAAATGTCATTTTTTTGTGTGCATGCTTTTTTTGGGATCACAGGCCCTGCGGTGGCGGGTGCAAACGGTACACCAGATGGCGAGCGACAGAGCCAGAACCCAACCCGGCGGTACCGGAGGGGGAACACTTGGCTTCAGCCCCTCTACACTGTTTTAAGGGCACCCAGAATCTGTTTCCTTTAGACAACATAAGCCAAGGGAATAAAGGACTTGGAATGGGTGCTTGTGCTCCGCCACACTTTTGACAAGACCTCCACTGAGACAAATTGGTCTGTAATGACATGTTCATGAAAACAGTAGTTAGTTAGATTTATAAGGAGAGTTTCTTGTTTCTTCCTGATTAGTGCAGAGCAAAGTTGAGAAATGCTATTATATTTTCCATAATTGCAATGTACAGGTGCATCATTCCATTTCCAGCAACTAGCGCACCTCCTTGTGTTTAAAAAGATCCAAAGACAAGATAGCATTGAAATGGATAATAAAACAAATGAGTGCTTCTGCCCAGAGAGAAACAGAGAGACAAAGGAAGCACACAATACTGTAGCCTATAGCACAAAATGAAAACAAGCACAAAAAACAAACAAATGTGGTGGATAACCAGTATTTACATGAACAAGTAAGAGAGACTTTTATATTGGTTGTATATTGAGGAAATAAACAAATCACAGAATCGAGACTGAGGCAATTGCAGAACAGTAGAGAGAGCGAGAGAGACTGTTTAAAAGCAACACATCTAAGGGAACAAGGCAATCCGTACCCTGTTCCCAGACTAATTCCATTACAGCAAGCCACACAAACCTGCCCACACACCCTCCCACATGTAAGAACCGTTGTGCAGAATGCACACCAAACACAGTGTTTATATTCGTCTGAACATCTGAGTGTGTCTTTTTCCCATTTCTGTTTTCAATGTGTGGACCTGTTCAACTCTGTGTGTGTGTATTCAGTTAAATCCCTGTTCTTATGCCAGTCTGTGTACTTTTCATGTGTGTATGTCCTTTTGTGTAAATACCAGTCGGTTGAGTCTTTGTACTTGTTTGTTTATATGTATGTGTGTGTACCGTCTGCGTCTGTCTGTCCCGCTATGAGCGGGAGACATGGATTTACAGTTAAATGCTCCTATGTGCCAATTGTCAGCGTTGACAACTTTTGTGTGGGTGGTTGAATGAACCGTGTTTTGACGGGAAGCGGGGTGGATTGCATGGTACTGGCAGGGTTTTTTTCGTCAAACAAAATCGGATTTCCCTTTGTGCAGGGGACAGACGACTCCACAGCTACAGGAGGGAAAAAATTACTTGACAGGGTGCTTTGTCCCTATCTCTGTGCAAGATGGAGACAGTCATTGAATACCTTAGTGCTGCCGAAATACATAACACTCTACGAAATTAAACTGACATCTTCAGTTAACCCTAAAAGCGCCAACGGGGGTAATTTTTTATTAATTCATTATTAACCTTTTGTAACACAAGTAAGTTGTTTAAATTACCCTAAAATAAACAGATTCTTTAAACGAATTCACACATTTCAATCAAAATATACTTTTTTTTATACTTTCGTGTTTTGAACATATATTTTTTAATCAATTTAATCTATAACCACTTGCTATGAACATTTGTCTGTTGTTCATTCAAAGTGTTGTGTTTCTGTGATACTCAGAGGCTGAGAAATTGCTGATTGAGCTGATCTGACATACAGGTAGGACCTAAGATGGCCACCGATATGCGCGATATGGACACCGGTGCCATCAGACTTTTAGCTCGAACTCCGGAACGCTATAGGATATCAACTCAGTTCCAATTGCATCTGAAATATGACACTCGACTTGGTATAAAGACATTGACTGGAAGATAAATATATATTTACAATTTGTATTTTTCAGTTATAGTGGCTGCCATGCACCCCCCAATGGCCAATTCTGGGGTGGCTCCATATCTATATTTTTTCAGGGTACATACATCTACCTCTGTGCCAAATTTGGTCCTTTATCACAAAGTTTACTATTGAGTCCACGTTTTCAGTTTAGCATACCACTAGTATACAAAAGAGAGATTATTTTTCATTTAAAAATAGGTTTAAAAATGATGACATTATTTAACCCTTGTGGTCAAAATGTACCCCTGTTTATCTTCAGGCTACATTCCAAACAGTAGTCGTTGATGGGCAAACGGTTTGATGTTGATGTCCCATATAGCATGGGTTAAGCCGGAACAAAGCCTATGGCCTTCTTGTTTGGTCCCCAATGGCAACCAGCATTCGTCAGGAGGTGGATGATGGTTTGTCATTAATCTAATGAGTCTGGAAATGTGTAGAGTTTGGAAAAAAACTACAGTTTTCGTAAACATTTTCTGAATCCTAACGCAGTCTCAGCAACTGTAATTATAGCTTTGTACAGTATGTTGACAACCCTTCTGAGGTATGTTGTTGTACGTATCCTCTCTCTTAATCTCTCACTTTTAGTCTCTTTCCCATTCACTACATTTTCTATTTTGGTATGAACCTAACACATGCTGTGCACACCTTTTGTCATACGGGTGTTACAAGACTTTTGTCCATCTGCTGTGGCTCCACACCAGCTTCCAATTGGTTGGTTTTCTTCCTCTCAGTTGGTTATCTGCCTGGTTGTTTAAGCTGGTAAACTCTTTGGAAAAAAGGGTTCCAAAAGGGTTCTTCGGCTGTCCCCATAGGAGAACCCATTTTGGTTCCAGGTAGAACCATTTTGGTTCCAGACAGAACCCTTTTGAGTCCCATGTAGAATCCTCTGTGGAAAGGGTTCTACATGGAACCCAAACAAAAAGGGTTCTACCTGGAACCAAAAAGGGTTCTCCTATGGGGACAGCCAAAGAACCCTTTTGGAAACCTTTTTCCGAAGAGTTTACCAGCTTAAACAACCAGGCAGATAACCAACTGAGAGGAAGAAAACCAACCAATTGGAAGCTGGTGTGGAGCCACAGCAGATGGACAAAAGTCTTGTAACACCCATACGACTAGCCCATTATTTTAAAATGGGATATAAATCAATTCTGACCAGATTACAGATATCCACAGTCCTCACAAAAGGCAAATCTGCTTTGGCCAACAAAGGATCCCTGAGCCAGTCTGGAGCTGAGACAGGGGCCCAACCTGCTGTATACTACAGTGTACAGACCTTTATTGTACTTGGCATCGGATCTGGGTTCAAATACTATTTGAAATCATTGCAAATACTTTAGCTGGATTTGATTCAGCTTGCCTGGCAAAATGGAACTAATACAATAGTCCCAAATGTGTAAGCCCCGCCTATCTGGCACTTCAGGCAGGTTATAACAAATGCTCAAATAGTATTTGAACCCAGATCTGCTTGGCCTTTTACATCAATAGTAATTTGAGGTGTGTGCAGATCATTGTGTATTTGTATGTGTTAGGGGCTTACCCAGACACAAAACTTTCTTAAACAAAATGTGACCACATTTACATTTAGCAGAAAAGGGCGGCTCTGCAGAAGGACCGATTAATAAAAACACATAGAACTTGGTGGCAACAATAAGGTTTTTAGGGTATTTTCTGACTCAAAGCTAAGAAGTGAAATGTTCTGTTAATCTCTAGATGTGTGGTCAAGGTTACTCTGGTATTTCCCCTACGGTTTTAACTTTCTACTGAGACCACATACTGTAGCGCACAGTTCCACAGTTCCTCCCTCTCTGTGATCTTGAAAAGTAGGTACTCTGAATTCTTTTAGAAATGCTTTCTTTAAAATAAATATCTGAGCTTCTCTGTGATTAATTCTGTCAGATGTTTGTGATTTGTGCTTTTCATCTTTTTTTTTCTCATCTCCATAACGATGTCATGCAGAGATACAATTCCCCAAAATATTATACAGGTGTCGGTTCCTTGTATTCCATTAAAATCCTGGTATTATCTAGGTTAATGGGTCCCGTACATTGCAGCCTGCATCGTAAGCCGGACACACAGCGACGGCTGACCCATGGATCTCCTCCATCCGTCTACACTTCCCTTTCTCATCCTTTCCTCGTCTCCCTATACCTCTGCAATCAGCTTTGCTCTCTTCTCCTTTCAAACTTCTCCTGGTTATATTCTCTTCGGCCCACACCCCGTTCTTACCACTGCCGTCCCTCTGTTCTCTCCTCTCTTCTCTTCTCTCTCCTCTGCCCTGATAGCCTGAGGGGTGAGGGTAGGTACGGCAACTGCACAATATGCAGTGGGTTCGTTTGAAGCCATTTTTTCGTAGGAAACATCAGAAAGAGAAAAGCTCCCGCTTGGTCTTTCTTGTCTTTATCTCTGGGGATTTTCACATACCGCTCTCAGTGTCGAGTTCGCTTTTATAAACAATGTCACTTGAAAGCTCTTGGTAAGAGGCACATATACAGGGAAATGAATACCTGAGTGACGTTCCACTGATTGAAGCACTTTTCTTTTTCTTTCCCTTTCAACGCCCCTTCCTCTACTACCACCACAGTAATACCAACCAGGTCAAACATGCCTCATTGAGCTCCACCTGACAGTAAACATAGCCAATCAGCGTCCTTCATCGAGACAAACAAATGCCAAGAGCCACAGGTATGCACTGCGTGGGTTGAGCACCTGAATGACTCTAGCCTACTCACACAAACTAAAGAGCAAACTGATGAAAGGTTGGTAACTTATTGATACAGAGAATGTAACCCAGAGTGATTAAATGAGAATACAAAATATATTTGCTATTAAATTTGCAGAGACATTTGTGCCCTGCGAACACAGTCATTTGTTATCACTCATTATATTTGATTGAGCTCAAATGCCCTGTCGAGACAAATGAATGGACATTATTTCAAATGTTTTTAATAGCAACAGGCTAACCGCAATCATCTCAAACTGAGCCAAAAGGGATGAGCAGCGGAGTACATTAACAAGTAGCTCAATGCCCTAAATTCATGTAATTCCTCCCTCTTCCACATTATAGGCAGTTAGGAACATGTACAGTGACTATGATAACCAACAACTATAATTTGTAGCATGACAAAAACACATTAAATTAGTTAGAGATTAGCAGTAAGCAGACAATGAAAACCTCGTTAGGCAAGCTGCAATCTGGCAATTGCAAACGACACAAAATTTCCTGCCAATGTTATTTCAGTTTGTTTGCTAAAAAAGTGTAAAAATCTGGTTGGTGATACTGAAATGTCCAGTTTGCTGATTTTAACCATTGGACCATTTGGGGTAAACTACAGTATGATGTGGTATAGTGCTCATCTTCATGCCAGGCATGTCCTACCTTGACACAATCCTAACTACAGAGTACGAAAGAGTGAGTGACTTTAAATTTGAGAAGGCTTTTGTTCGTTTTTTTTCTTTTTTACATTTAGACATGAAAGAGCAACGTCGGCTCCCTACACCCTCACGTCAACAAAGAACAAAGCTTGAATCCAAGACCTAAAGAATGTCAGTCTTCCAATTAATAGGAGGCAACTATATGCAGCTCTTATTGTGATTCAAAGTTTTCCTGACACACAAAGCAGAAATGGAACATCTTCCCAGCATAGAAGAAGTTGGCCAAAAAGAGACAGTGCAATCCATAATGGGCCCCCAGAGCATACTCTGGCTATTCTGCAATAACAGATATAGGGAATCGAAGTTCATAATTGTGGCCCATACTAGGCCTTACTTACAGTATAAAACATATGTTGTTATTATAACTAGAATGTAACTCTGGACAA
Source organism: Salvelinus namaycush (assembly GCF_016432855.1). Classification (NCBI taxonomy): domain Eukaryota; kingdom Metazoa; phylum Chordata; class Actinopteri; order Salmoniformes; family Salmonidae; genus Salvelinus; species Salvelinus namaycush. Next base: position 24,967,196 of record NC_052339.1, read on the forward strand.
TGCTTTGTAAAGGGGGTCATAGAAATGAACAAACTGGATCGCAAGCCACCCACAAGGCAAAGCATGCTCCTGTTACCATGGTGTCAAGTGACCTTTTCCTGCTTGTAAACATTCCCATCCTTGTTCCACCTTATTTACTACGGATGTCATCAGCACTGATTTGTTTGGGCTGGAATCCCCCAGACAAAAGGGCTATCAAAACAAAAACAAAAATAGCATTCAAAGTCAAAATCTTCTCAGGGTAATAAACAATAAACGCAGGTTAGCGTTTTTCATCATGAACCTTGTTCTGGAGGCAACTCTGCAGAGTGGTCACTAGCTGACACATTTTAAACCTAACTTTCACCCTAACCCTAACCACACTGCTAACCTTAATGCCTAACCCTAGCCTTAAATTAAGACCAAAATGCACATTTTTGTTTTCATAAAAAAATTATATCTTGCCAATTCTGATTTTTCATTTGGCCTATCTAATCGCTCAGTTCTGCCTCTAGGGCAAGACTCATGGGACTAAACGTCAACCTGCAGAATAAACAACAAAATAAGTCACCACAAACAGTTACCTGTAGACTAAATACAAAAAAAGATATGAAGGCAATTCTTCAGAAACTCAAAATAAAACAGAAATGTAATTGGGCTAATACAAGACAAAGGGTCTTGATCACAGGCTGGTAAACTAGGGTTGTCCCAGCAGGGGATCTGAAATAACAGTAGTACTGAAAAGGCACAGGGTAGCGCAGCTGAATCATGTATTCTCCACAGACAGCGCAATTATTCGGCAGGCTTTATCCGAGGATTAATGAATCACATGGATTCAAAAGAAAGGATAATAAGTACAGCTTAGCCATAAGGGGGAAAGGGCAATTCTTTTTGACAAATAAGCTAAGCCATCTGACCAATTTAGAAGGTGCATCTGACTGACATGGCCATTCTTTGGTTGTAACGCATCATTTCAAGATTTCTTTGTGCCAGGAGGACATATCAGAGGAATTGTGGGAAAGACCATGATCAGCTCAAAATGTGATAGTGAACAACCTTTCTCTATTACCTTACCTGTACATCGATGGCCAGAACGGAGCAAACGGAATGGCATCAAACACCTGGAAACCATGTGTTTGATGTATTTGATACCATTCCACTAATTCTGCTCCAGTCATTACCACAATCTCGTCCTCCCCAATTAAGGTGCCACCAACCTCCTGTGCTGTACATACAGTGAAACAGACAAGATGTAAGGAACACCCCCAAGACAGTATGTTCCTCGTCCTCGCAGTTGGATAACAAGATTTAAAGGTCCAGTGCAGTCAAAAATGTAATTTGCCTGGGTTTTGTATATATCAAAACAAATTGTATATGTCACATGCGCCGAATACAACAGGTGTAGAAGAAGTAGACCTTACTGTGAAATGCTTTACTTACAAGCCCTTAACCAACAATGCAGTTCAAGAATTAGAGTTAAGAAAACATTTACTTCATAAACTAAAGTAAAAAAAAAAAAAAAAAAGTATATTACCACACTATGAGGTTGGGATACTACTGTGAAATTGTGAAAATTATGTTAATCAGTAGAGGCTGCTGAGGGGAGGACGGCTCATAATAATGGCTGGAACGGAGCAAATGGAATGGCATCAAACACATAGAAAAAATGTTTAATGTATTTGATACCATTCCACTTATTCTTCTCCAGCCATTACCATGAGCCCGTCCTCCCCAATTAAGGTGCCACCAACCTCCTGTGATGTTTATGCCTTATTTATATAAGAGCTGTTTGAAAAGACCACCTGAAAATTTTACCTGTTGTGGTGGAATGGAGTTTTGGCCTGCCCGGTGATATCACCAGGCGGTAAATAAGTTCATAGACCAATAAGAAAGAGAGTTCCAAACCTCTCTGCCAATAACAGCTAGTTTTCAGATTCCAACATCCCCACTCAGACAGTTCAAGCAAAATTATTGCTTGAGAAATTGCTCTTTGTTAAGAAGCTATTTTTGTTTATTTTTGATCATTTTAATTGAAAACAATCAGAGTAAGGTACTTAATTGTTACCCAGAAATGATTTGATATTGAGATAAAAACAACTGCATTGGACCTTTAAAGCTTCAACGGTGACCGTGCAAGAGCATAGAAAAACTCAGTTGTCTCATTTACTGTCACATCCATACATACACTAGTGGAATGATGCAAGCCTGTCTTCGCATGACAACAAGCTGTACCTGTACGTTATCTGCAGAATCTGATGTAACTGACACCACACAGGCAAAATCTATGAACAGACGGCCAGTGGCCAGATGCCCATTTGGACAAATCTCCTTCATCTCCAGTGTACTGATTTACCAACCAGACTGAGACAAGACTCACCCAACATATTTGAACAGGTGTCAAATATAGAAAATGAAATTTAACAATCAGCTCTCTCAGCAATGCAATATACAGTATATTGTATACAGGCATTAGTAATAACTCTAATATAACTACATATAAAATCTGGTCTTGCTGGAACAATGCTAATGATAATGAATAGCTACTGGAAAGAGTAATTCATGGATTAAATTCAAAGAGTGTAAATGCTATTTTAACTGGAACTTGTCTTCCTCTGTGAATATAGTCTTAATACAAATGCAAAATGGTTCTTTTGATGACAAAATTAAATAAATGAATCATTGATTGGCTCGAGATGGGAGTGCTGGAACCTTCTGAATAATACAAGCCAATGAAAAGTACATCAGTGTTGATTGCTTCCTAATTTTCCTCTGATGGAACAAGTAGAAATTATCACTGCTATGCAAAAATATTATATAAACACAAGCACACACACACACACACACACACACACACACACACACACACACACACACACACACACACACACACACACACACACACACACACACACACACAGTTATTGTTTTTTGCGGAGCAAAGACATCTTCAATAACGCCAAGAAACCGCCAAAATAACACACAACTTTATAATGAAAATGTGATTTCCCTAGCAGCCCTGGTGATGGTGGTTGAAGTGTATGGCCCCTGCTATTTATTCTGCTCCAGTTGTTGCTCAGTCCAGACAGCTACCACCTCCACTCTCCTTTTCCACAGCAGTCTATGCATACAGTATCTGTCTGTCTAGCAGACAAATGGCAACATCTGCCTGTGTCTTGGGAACCACGCATGCCACATTAATCATGATGACGTGTCAAGTGATGGGTCAAGTAAAGAGGACATGAAAGATATTGCCTCATCAATATCATGACATTTAAATAAACTTAGTTCTAAATCAAATGTAAACATGCTGACCAAAATAAATGTACACATACATGTTATTCAATCATTTCATTGAAACAAGCGCGCGTCAACAGGCGACTGCATAGCCAGACGCTAAAATAGAGCTATATTTTAGACGCGCTGCAAGTCCCGCCTCTCCCATCTACTCATTGGTTTTTACCAGCATATACACATGTGGGTGATTGAAAGATGAACTGAGGTCCCCACTCCAGTCCAGTTGGTGGCGGTTATGCACCTTAAAGTTGGTTGCCAACCCCCATATAAAATCCATGAAGAAGAATGTACAAGGCAATATTAATCAAAGAAAAAGAGGGTGAATTAACTACCAAATGAGGAGTGCATTCGTGATTATGGTAACCTAGACATAGACTCTACTACACCAAGATGGGAGTGTTTGAAAGCATGGTGTGCCTGTTCTAATTTCAGCCATAAATTATTCAATGCTAGAGCGATGCAGTAAAACAGACGGACAGGATGTAAAGAACTAAGAGGAGAGACTGAAACAGGGGAGGCTTTTTCTCTCCATTTGATGTGGAAGCTAAATAGGGAAACGCTCTGTTCATTCATTCAAACTGGAATGGTGGAAACACGCGAATTTTCTCTTTGAAGACATCATGCTGTGTAGTAGTACCACTCAAAGCACACAGCCGTTTCCAAACATCTGGCAAACAAATTACAGAGTAAAATGCAGTCAAGCTCATTCAGTGTGTGCTTGGCCTTCAGTCAGACTAGGTGTAGGGTTTCCCTAGACTGACTGAAATATTGGCCGGGAGAATAGGGACAGCAAAAACAGACAATTATCAATCCATGTAGGCCTATACTGTCCCCATCATGATAACAGGGTTGGCTGACATTGGAACCCAAATGTTAGACAATAGTAGTAGTCTGATTTTTGACGAGACAGAGGTAATGGTAGGGTCAGGTGCATGCTCCCCTGAAGGAATTGATCCACTAAGTTTATGTGCTTACTACTGATGCATTTAGCAACTGATGCATATATGCCTATAGGTGTAATAGGTGGATAGAGGCTGAGCAAATGCGGAATGGTTTATTAACAAACATACCCAGCCACCATTCTCCTGGATCCAGTTCTGTAGGGGTCCGTTCAGGTACTCCGTCATCCAACGAGCGATGTTGTCTACCTGGGACGTCATCTCCCGGTTGACGCTCTCCACGCACATTGTCCCTCCAAACTCAAAGAAAGCCACAATCCGACCCCAGTTTACCCCGTCGCTGAAGAGCTCATCTATTACAGCGGTAAACCTTCTCTGTGCCGTGCTGGGCGTAAAATGCAACTGACCCGACATCTCTGCAAAGTCCCGCTGATACATTCTTTCAATCTCGCCACCCGCCTCGCGCAGGACTCTGTGCAGCCTGACATGTGGGTCAGGTTGCGGACTCCTGTTTTGGTAAGGAGAGTCGGTGTCCTCGCCTGCGGCGGTGGGCTGGGACCTCCGTGCAAAAACTTCAGGGGAGTTGGGTGTAGAGGGGTCCCCAAAGCCATTATTTGAAGAATCGTTTTCTGCTTGAAATTTCCATACAAATCCCATGTTCAACAGTTTGTGTTGGATGTATTTTTCGACAATAAAGCGACTGTTATAAGGATTCTCGTTTGCCATCATGGTTTTGTAATATCCAGAAAGCTGTTTACGCAAAATACATTTCCAATAGTTGGTTGAGACAGCCTAAAAGATATCCCCTAAAATGAGATATGGTGTCAGACGATCAAATGTATCGCTAACATTGGGCAACAGTGCATGATCTGCATAGCAACGCTTGTTCCAGCCGTGGTAGAAAATAATACAAAGTAATCAAACCGTATTTCCAAATGACATAGCCTATTCCAATAAGAGCATGTGGAAACACTGTTTCCTTTTAAAAACATGCGCATTCAAATATTTAATCGGGTCAAAAAAATGGTGCTATTCTAACATACATTTCGAGTTCCAGCAGCCAGTCAACTTTACAGTACAGAATGTGCCCTTGTAGTAGAATGATCTGCCCGCAATGTCTGGTTCTTGCATATGGTACGCCCCTTTTCAGGAATCCATTGGAACAGTAATGCGTTTTGGATATGCTTGGAGCTGATCCTCACTTGGAACACGGGCGTATGACTGTTTCAATCGGTTGCTTCAATCAACATTGTGTAGCTAGGCCTATTTGTCTCGAAAAAAAGTAGTCTTTGATTCAGTTACATTATTGCGTTCTGGGGTTGAATCCTCTGACATTAACTACAAAGTCCCAGAAAGACGGAAGAGAAATTATTTGCAAGGCAGCTCTCGAAATAGCCTACTCTTATTTCACAGAGAAATGCACAAAAAACTCAAACAGAAGCACCAGACAGAAGGTCCAAGATTTATACGGATAGAAAAGCGCAGGTTACTTGTGCATTATATGCAGACGATTTCAGCGACGCTCCTCTCATGCAGTGAGTTACAGTAGCCCTCAGCTTTCTCTCATCCACTCCCTCGCAGGCGAGCCATTCACTCCCACTCAGGGAGGTACTTCCTTCTAGCTACGTCACTCTCATTCAAGCTTTTCTTGTATTATGTTAAGTGAAGGCATATGGCCATAGGATGATATGATGGTCATCTGTTTATGTTGCACAATTTAACACATTACATATGTTATAACAGAGTAGCTAGCCCATAAAGTGGAATAACTAGGGATATTAGGCCTACATACTACATTATTACCATGTAGTTACAGGATACGCCTATGATAAGACATTACAAACATCAAAATGTATAGAACAAATAGACATCAAAATGTATGGTAACAATGTGAAAGTAACGGTGTATGGTAGATGTAATTATCAATATGATGGTTATAAAGAACTCATATTTCCAGAACAAAATGAGAAGTGATACTATAAAATCCCCTACTGTACCTCCAGTTCACTGACCCATTTCAAACGACAGACCCTCACTACTGTCCTCTCCTGACCTCTTGGTTTGGGCTACAGCTCCTCACATGAATGAGAATCCCTCAAACATATTTTTTTCTGTCTTGCACCACACATGTTCATAATTTTTCTACACTGTTGAGATGGATGTGTGTGTGTGTGTGTGTGGATGGTGACTTAGAAAGCTTAAAAGAAACCTAACAGAAAGAGTCATGTTACAGAATACTAAATAACATGACACAAGAAAGCTATTGTGTGCTCCCGAGCGGCCCAGCGGTCTAAGGCACTTCATCTCAGTGCTAGAGGCATCACTACAGACACCCTGGCTGTATCACAACCGGCCGTGATTGGGAGTCCCATAGGGTGGCGCACAATACGCCCAGTGTTGTCCGTGTTTGGCCGTTGTAGGCCGTCATTGTAAATAAGAATTTGTTCTTAACTGACTTGCCTAGTTTAATAAAGGTTACATAAAAAATGTAAAAATAATCCATCGACTGAATGAGAACCCCTGTCTCACTTGAGAACATGAATGCAATTACATGAAGCATTGGGGTGCGCCATTGCAATAGTGATGTATTCATCTTCTTGAAACAATGTCCCCAAGCCTTCTCTGCACTGGCAGTTACTTTAATAGGCAACTGGCATACTGGAAAGGAATGCACTGAATGTGTTCAGAGAGACAAGTGACAACAGTTGGGGCCCTATGGAATTGAGGCAAGCATGGCTGCTGCTACTACACACCCATATGGTTTGTAGTCATTGTTGTGTTAACTTGTCATGCTTTACAATATATTTACATTTCAGTCAATCTTATCCAGAGCAACTGGAGATAAGTGCCTTGCTCAAGGGCACATTAATCGTTTTTTCAGCTAGTCGGCTTGGGGATTCAAACAAGAAACCTTTTGATTACTGGCTCAATGCTATTAACCACTATGCTACCTGCGTTGTTCCCTGTGTTTCCTGTAGTCAGGTAAGGTAATGTGATGTAGAAGTATGGTACTCTAAGCAGGTTTGGATATGTTAGATTTGTCGTACTGACACCTGTATGTGAATCTCTGATCAGTTATCATGAAATGTTTATCAATCAAGTTGCCCCTAAAATTATATGATTATGGATTATAAACCCTTCAAGATTTCCTTTTCACTCAAGATTTCATTATATCACTTCAGATACAATCATATCGTCCCAACATGGAATGCACCTTTTAATAAAAATTATTATTATTTTTCATTTTAGTCTGTTTTTCACCATAGTGCATTTCTGAAATGCTGGTTTTATTAATTAAATTAATGTGACTTATTCATATAGGAGACCAAGAGACCAAGCCATGCAGTTAGTACGTACAGAAGGATGTCATATAAAGTTTTAACTCATAAAGTGTCAGTGGGTGCAAATCAGTAGCCATTTCTTTTGTCTTTCAGCCATCTGTACATTGGAGAGCCATTTCATAACATTGATGAGTGGACAATTGTCTCTTCTAAACATCATTTTGAAAACACACTCTATTATCTTCACAGGTGTCAATAGTAGTACCTTCAAGTTCATAAAAAAAAATAGCTACCATTATATATATTTGTCACGACTACCACCGAAGTCGGTCCCTCTCCTTGTTCGGGCGGCGTTCGGCCGTCGACGTCACCAGCCTTCTAGCCATCGCCGATCCACTTTTCATTTTCCATTTGTTTTGTCTTTGTCTTACACACCTGGTTTCAATTCCCCAATTACTTGTTCATTATTTAAACCTCTGTTCCCCCTTGTTTGCTTGTGAGTAATTGTTTGTATGTAATACGGTCCGTTATGTGGGCTCGCTTTATTGTATTGTATTTGTCTATTTTGAGTAAATTACGTTTATTTACTCATATCTGCTCTCCTGCGCCTGACTCCTCTACACAAGCTACACACAGACCACATTACACTATTATCTTCACAAGTGTCAACAAGTGTCAATAGTTGTACCTTCAAGTTCATAAAAAAACTAGCTACCATTATATAATTTTTTCTTCAAATAATCACTTATAAATCCTAATCACAGTTTAAACCACTTATCTTCTTTAAATTAAGCTACAGCTATCTACTGTATCTTACTGCTCAGAATTTATAGCAGCACTCTACTCTGCATGTTGTATGCATGTCCCTAACTGATAATCCAATGTAAATGTATATCATTACCTTTACAGTTTTTTTCAATTGTTTAAGCACAATTTTGAAAACAGGGCCCGGTTTGTCAAAACACTACACACAATTAGCACAACCCTACACCAAAGTAGCACAACACTTCAGATCATTTGCAAAATGGAACACTTTTGTCAAAACTATACACGACTTCATAAAAATGATATTTTGTTACCATACGAAACACACACATTTCATATGACTTCAATCTTTTTGAACCAGTTACACACTGCTGTTGCTAACCTAAAACACTTTTAGCAAGTCTAATTGTCAGTGATTAGAGTAGTGTAAATGAAGTACACAGAGAAAGTGCAACTATACAAACACTACACAAGACCAACGCTGCAGACTGAGGAAAATATCATTTATTTCTCTCCATATACCCAAATCAGTCAACATGTCAACATGGAGAATCACAACAAAACATGTCCCAGTTTTCATGCTACTACAGTAGTGTGCATAACACTGTTAGCTCAGCAAACAACAGACAAACTTAAAATACTGTATCCAGTACAGGTTACAATTACAGTAAATAACAACAACAACAAACATTAAAAAAAATCTGAAAAAAACTGACAATATTGTACAGAAAATACTACAGTAAACATACTATACATTATCTCTTCGCCTAGCTGGATCTGGCCAGAGAATTTCATCATCACAAGCAATATCATCATTAGCAAGACAACGCGGGAAGAACCGTCTTGAATGTCGAATCCATCCTTGCACAGCTGCGCCGTCGACTTGGTCACAGGCGTCCTCCATGGCCTGAATGAGGGGTACCTGAGCCTGGGGCTGGAGATCGTAAACCTTCCACCGCCATGCAGAGAAAAACTCTTCGATAGGGTTTAGAAACGGAGAGTATGGTGGAAGGTATAGTACTGTCAACTGTGGATGGTGTTGAAACCAGTTCTGGACCAAAGCAGAGCGGTGGAATGACACATTGTCCCAGAAGACCGTGTATTGCATCTGGTGCATTTCATTACCTACTGTGACGATGTGGTGCAATCGGTCCAAAAATGAGAGAATGTGAGGTGTGTTGTAAGGGCCCATTTTGGCATGATGGAGGACAACCCCATGCTGTGAAATGGCAGCGCAAAGGGTGATGTTACCCCCACGTTGCCCTGTGACATTGATTATATTGGTTGAAGGCATTTTGGTTGAAGGCAGGTGAACCTACCTCCTGCATTTTTATAGTGCTTAAACCTGATTGGTGTGTCTACAATTTAGCAATCATGTGTTTGTGCACCTGATGGCTGTGTTTAACAGATTGGCTCATAGGTGTGGTAATTTGACAGTCAGTGCTTTTGAATTGCAAGGAAGTGACATTATGATATACTTCTGTGTCTGATGTATACAAGTGTGTTTAGTGTTTTGCAAATCACTGTGTGTAATGTTTTGCAAATAGTGTGAAGCTGACAATGTGCTTACAGTTGTGCAAATCTAGCCTTGAGTTTTGCTCCTTGAGTGTAAGGTTTTGCTAATTGTGGGAAAAGTTAAATTGTAGTGTGTCAGCAATCGTAAAAAACTGTAAATGATGGGGGATGAGATTGGGATTAGGTTTAAATCCTAGATCTGTATTTCAAAGACATTATAACTGGAGTGCTCTGCCTGCCTTACAATATTGTTGTAAACTATGCATAGTTTGCCATCTGGTGGACTAAACATTCAACACAAATCTGAACTGAAATGTAGCTGCAAGCAGCAACAAAGGCTCTTAGCCACAATATCTTTTGAATTTGAATGACATAATCACTTGGAGTTCTACATATATTACATTTCTAATAACTTATTATTGCCCCATGAGGTATCGGCCCAAAATATGCTAACAGTTTAGGTTCACAACAGACAGGATTTTTTTTTCCAGAACGACAGATTTTTACCTTGTCAACTCTGGGATTCAATCTGGCAACCTTTCGGTTACTGGCCCAATGCTCCTACCCCCCAGGCTACCTGCCACCCGGCCCAATGCTCCTACCCCCCAGGCTACCTGCCACCCGGCCCAATGCTCCTACCCCCCAGGCTACCTGCCACCCGGCCCAATGCTCCTACCCCCCAGGCTACCTGCCACCCGGCCCAATGCTCCTACCCCCCAGGCTACCTGCCACCCGGCCCAATGCTCCTACCCCCCAGGCTACCTGCCACCCGGCCCAATGCTCCTACCCCCCAGGCTACCTGCCACCCGGCCCAATGCTCCTACCCCCCAGGCTACCTGCCACCCGGCCCAATGCTCCTACCCCCCAGGCTACCTGCCACCCGGCCCAATGCTCCTACCCCCCAGGCTACCTGCCACCCGGCCCAATGCTCCTACCCCCCAGGCTACCTGCCACCCGGCCCAATGCTCCTACCCCCCAGGCTACCTGCCACCCGGCCCAATGCTCCTACCCCCCAGGCTACCTGCCACCCGGCCCAATGCTCCTACCCCCCAGGCTACCTGCCACCCGGCCCAATGCTCCTACCCCCCAGGCTACCTGCCACCCGTCCCAATGCTCCTACCCCCCAGGCTACCTGCCACCCGGCCCAATGCTCCTACCCCCCAGGCTACCTGCCACCCGGCCCAATGCTCCTACCCCCCAGGCTACCTGCCACCCGGCCCAATGCTCCTACCCCCCAGGCTACCTGCCACCCGGCCCAATGCTCCTACCCCCAGGCTACCTGCCACCCGGCCCAATGCTCCTACCCCCCAGGCTACCTGCCACCCGGCCCAATGCTCCTACCCCCCAGGCTACCTGCCACCCCACAATTGCATCCTGTTTCCATGTTTTTGAAAATATCAACATGTTTCAGAGTAAACCTAACTTGCAGTGCCCTTAAGCCCCACAATCAGTATCAATTGAATGGATAACAGAGAAGTTGAGTAGTTTGGGTTTGGGGTGGGGTGGGAACATTTACTTTAGTTTTTACAAAATTGACATTTTCTTTCTCATCTTTTGACAAAATTCTTAGCTTTTTACAAACACAGTATAGACTTGCGTTGCTATATGTCAAACGATGTGGCTGGGCTGAGCTTTTGAATTTAAGTGCTTATTATAGCGCCACCTATGGGCCATTCAGTTCAGGGATTAGCCCTAAAATTACTCTATTGGTGTTCTGCTTGTATGCATATTTGTATAACTTTTTGACAATCTGGGCTTGAGATATTGGCCCCATGCAAGGAGACTGTAACCGAAACCATAAGGTTACCAGCCGCTATGTGTCTAGGAGCCTTAATTCTACAGCTCAGATTCATTGTTGCTTGTTTAAATACAGAATTGTGAAAAAAAATCTATATTAGTAAATATACAACAGTAATATATTGCAATGTATGTTTAGTAACAAAACCAGAATCAAAATGTCAATTTACCACTATGTCTTGCGTGACTAGTCTGAGTCTATGGTCCACATTTAGGAGAACTAGGGTGTTTTATATGAAATCATTTTTAAAAGAAAGGACTAGACAGTAAGGATCATTCATGTACACTCAATTTTATCAATCAATTTTATTTTATATAGCCCTTCGTACATCAGCTAATATCTCGAAGTGCTGTACAGAAACCCAGCCTAAAACCCCAAACAGCTAGTAATGCAGGTGTAGAAGCACGGTGGCTAGGAAAAACTCCCTAGAAAGGCCAAAACCTAGGAAGAAACCTAGAGAGGAACCAGGCTATGAGGGGTGGCCAGTCCTCTTCTGGCTGTGCCGGGTGGAGATTATAACAGAACTATGCCAAGATGTTCAAAAATGTTCATAAGTGACAAGCATGGTCAAATAATAATCATGAATAATTTTCAGTTGGCTTTTCATAGCTGATCATTAAGAGTTGAAAAACAACAGGTCTGGGACAGGTGGCGGTTCCATAACCGCAGGCAGAACAGCTGAAACTGGAATAGCAGCAAGGCCAGGCGGACTGGGGACAGCAAGGAGTCACCACGGGCGGCAGTCCCGACGCATGGTCCTAGGGCCCAGGTCCTCCGAGAGAAAGAAAGAGAGAAGGAGAAAATTAGAGAGAGCCAAGATTTTCAAAATGTTCATAAATGACAAGCATGGTCAAATAATAATCAGGAATAAATCTCAGTTGGCTTTTCATAGCCGATCATTAAGAGTTGAAAACAGCAGGTCTGGGACAGGTAGGGGTTCCATAACCGCAGGCAGAACAGTTGAAACTGGAATAGCAGCAAGGCCAGGCGGACTGGGGACAGCAAGGAGTCACCACGGCCGGTAGTCCCGACGTATGGTCCTAGGGCTCAGGTCCTCCGAGAGAAAGAAAGAGAGAAGGAGAAAATTAGAGAGAGCCAAGATTTTCAAAATGTTCATAAATGACAAGCATGGTCAAATAATAATCAGGAATAAATCTCAGTTGGCTTTTCATAGCCGATCATTAAGAGTTGAAAACAGCAGGTCTGGGACAGGTAGGGGTTCCGTAACCGCAGGCAGAACAGTTGAAACTGGAATAGCAGCAAGGCCAGGCGGACTGGGGACAGCAAGGTGTCATCATGCCCGGTAGTCCTGACGTATGGTCCTAGGGCTCAGGTTCTCAGAGAGAAAGAGAGAACGAGAGAATTAGAGAGAGCATACTTAAATTCACACAGGACACTGGATAAGACAGGAGAAGTACTCCAGGTATAACCAACTGACCCTAGCCCCCCGACACATAAACTACTGCAGCATAAATACTGGAGGCTGAGACAGGAGCGGTCAGGAGACACTGTGGCCCCATCCGAAGAAACCCCCGGACAGGGCCAAACAGGAAGGATATAACCCCACCCACTTTGCCAAAGCACAGCCCCCGCACCACTAGAGGGATATCCTCAACCACCAACTTACAATCCTGAGACAAGGCCGAGTATAGCCCACAAAGATCTCCACCACAGCACAAACCAAGGGGGGGCGCCAACCCAGACAGGAAGATCACGTCAGTAACTCAACCCACTCAAGTGACGCACCCCTCCTAGGGACGGCATGAAAGAGCACCAGCAAGCCAGTGACTCAGCCCCTGTAACAGGGTTAACACATTTATTTAAACTTGGTAATAGTTTCTAACTATGTGCTGCAGGTATTTTGAAATCTTAATTGAAGATGTTATATATATGGCGGCAGGTAGCCTAGTGGTTAGAGCGTTGGGCCAGTAACCAAAAGGTTGCGAGATCGAATCCCCAAACTGACAAGGTAAAAATCTGTCATTCTGCCTCTGAACAAGGCAGTAAACCCACTGTTCCTAGGCTGTCATTGTAAATAAGAATTTGTTCTTAACTGACTTGCCTAGTTAAATAAAGGTAACATTTTTTGGGGGGGGTATTCTAAACAAAGTTCATTACTGTATTGGTGTCAGTATCTTTACAGATCCACTAGAGACAAAAAACCCAGGATAGAGGGGCTGAGTGAATGTGGTCTGGACTCTGTGGAGGAGGGTCATTGTGTCAGAGACACTGTAGAAAGACAGAGTTCCTGCCCTGTGGTCCAGGTAGACTCCTATTCTGCTGGAGCAGGGGACAGATATGTCAGTCTGTTTACTATTGTGAAAGAAGGAGCAGCCAAAGACGCTACACATCAAACACCAGGCCTGATTACTGATGATAAACCACTCATCAAAACCTCTCCTGCTTGTCCCTTTATATGAGACAGCTATATTAACCCCCCACCCACTCCACTCTACCTCCCAGTAGCAGACTCCAGACAGACCCTCTCTACACAACACCTGGTAGTCGGTGGTAAATCTGTCTGGATGGTCATGATAGGACTGGACCTTGTTAATACATGTCACCTTTCTGTTCCCCTCAGACAGACACAGATTTGTATGGGCTGTGGTGGGATCCAATGTGAGCTGACAGGAATCTAAAGAAAAAGAATAAACAACTGGTGAAATGTATGTGTGCATCCAGGTGTGTTTGTCTGTGTACATGCATATGCACAGTATGTCCTTTACTCACATTCTAAGAACTCCTCTCTGGTCTTGGGTTCAGGCCTTGTCTCCTGACAGGTGATGTCATTCCTACGTGATGCCAGTCCTCCAACTGACAGTCCAGACTGAGTCTTCCCAAATGACGGAGGATAATGGGGCTCAGAAGGTGTAACAATGTGGACTTTTGTCACTATGGAGACACAGGAAATCAAATATCACAATACTGATCATGACATAGACATAGCAGAAAGTCAAAGGGGTCAGTGATTGAAAGAGGTTTAGGTCATTTGTTTAAGTAATTAGTTATATCAATCACCAGATGGACTCCGACTGTATTTATTTGGACAGTGAAGCTATGTATCAATTTGTCTCTATACTCCAGCTGTAACGTCTGCTTCCAGCTCACACTCTCAAACACATAGATCCCCTGAACACAGCTCACTTTCCAGCTCACACTCTCAAACACATAGATCCCCTGAACGCAGCTCACTCTCCAGATCCCAATCATCTGAATTCTGATCACCTGTTCACACACCTGTATGTCATTATCACACCTATTTGGTTCAGTTCTTTGCACCCTATCATTGTGAGGTATTGCTTGTTTTGTGACACACGTCTATTTGAAGCGCTGAGTTTCACATACATTTTATCCTCCCGTGTATGATAGTTTTTGCCTGCCTCACTAACAACGCATATTACCTATTCCCTGCCTGTACTTTAGCCTATCGTATTTCTTCTTATCAACCTATTGCCTGATCTCCCAAATGACGTTACTAGCCTTTTCCCTGCCTGTACTGTTGCCTTTTTTGGACTTCCTGTGTATGACCTTCTGTCTGCCATTGGACACAGCTACCTGCCTCCTCCTGTGGTCCTTTACAATAAACATCTGCTGCGCCCTGCGCTTGAAACCAGCTCTCTGTCTCCCATCATGTTCATTACACCAGCATTTTGGATTTGAGATCAAATGTTTGGTATACGGGCACAGTATATAATGTCACCTTTCATTTGAGGGCATTTTCATTAATATCTGTTTTACCATTTAGAAATTCAAGCACTTTTTGTATCTAGTCCCCCCAATTGAATACATATATTTTTTGGACAAATTCACATAGTGTATTCAACTAGTCAAAAGTGTTGTATTTGGTCCTATATTTTTAGTACGCAATGAGTACAAACTTCTTAGGGCTAGGCCCCTTTTTTCTCCATTTCCGCCTGAATGACATGTCCAAAGTAATCTGCCTGTTGCTCAGGCCCTGAAGCCAGGATATGCATATAATTGGTACCATTGGAAAGAAAACACTTTGACGTATAGTGGGGAGAACAAGTATTGGATACACTGCCGATTTTGCAGGTTTTCCTACTTACAAAGCATGTCTGTAAGCAGGTCTGTAATTTTTGTCATAGGTACACTTCAACTGTGAGAGACAGAATCTAAAACAAAAATCCAGAAAATCTCATTGTATGATTTTTAAGTAATTAATTTGCATTTTATTGCATGACATAAGTATTTGATACATCAGAAAAGCAGAACTTAATATGTGGTACAGAAACCTTTGTTTTCAATTACAGAGATCATACGTTTCCTGTAGTTCTTGACCAGGTTTGCACACACTGCAGCAGGGATTTTGGCCCACTCCTCCATACAGACCTTCTCCAGATCCTTCAGGTTTCGGGGCTGTCGCTGGGCAATACGTACTTTCAGCTCCCTCCAAAGATTTTCTATTGGGTTCAGGTCTGGAGACTGGCTAGGCCACTCCAGGACCTTGAGATGCTTCTTACGGAGCCACTCCTTAGTTGCCCTGGCTGTGTGTTTCGGGTCGTTGTCATGCTGGAAGACCCAGCCACGAGCCATCTTCAATGCTCTTACTGAGGGAAAGAGGTTGTTGGCCAAGATCTCACGATACATGGCCCCATCCATCCTCCCCTCAATACGCTGCAGTCGTCCTGTCCCCTTTGCAGAAAAGCATCCCCAAATAATGATGTTTCCACCTCCATGCTTCACGGTTGGGATGGTGTTCTTGGGGTTGTACTCATCCTTCTTCTTCCTCCAAACACGGCGAGTGGAGTTTAGACCAAAAAGCTCTATTTTTGTCTCATAAGACCACATGACCTTCTCCCATTCCTCCTCTGGATCATCCAGATGGTCATTGGCAAACTTCAGATGGGCCTGGACATGCGCTGGCTTGAGCAGGGGGACCTTGCGTGCGCTGCAGGATTTTAATCCATGACGGCGTAGTGTGTTACTAATGGTTTTCTTTGAGACTGTGGTCCCAGCTCTCTTCAGGTCATTGACCAGGTCCTGCCGTGTAGTTCTGGGCTGATCCCTCACCTTCCTCATGATCATTGATGCCCCACGAGGTGTGATCTTGCATGGAGCCCCTGACCGAGGGTGATTGACCGTCATCTTGAACTTCTTCCATTTTCGAATAATTGCGCCAACAGTTGTTGCCTTCTCACCAAGCTGCTTGCCTATTGTCCTGTAGCCCATCCCAGCCTTGTGCAGGTCTACAATTTTATCCCTGATGTCCTTACACAGCTCTCTGGTCTTGGCCATTGTGGAGAGGTTGGAGTCTGTTTGAGTGTGTGGACAGGTGTCTTTTATACAGGTAACGAGTTCAAACAGGTGCAGTTACTACAGGTAATGAGTGGAGAACAGGAGGGCTTCTTAAAGAAAAAAACAGGTCTGTGAGAGCCGGAATTCTTACTGGTTGGTAGGTGATCAAATACTTATGTCATGCAATAAAATGCAAATTAATTTCTTAAAAATCATACAATGTGATTTTTTGGATTTTTGTTTTAGATTCCGTCTCTCACAGTTGAAATGTATCTATGATCAAAATTACACACCTCTACATGCTTTGTAAGTAGGAAAACCTGCAAAATCGGCAGTGTATCAAAAACTTGTTCTCCCCACTGTATGTAGAAATGTTAAAATAATGTAGGAGAATAAAACACAATAGATATGGTAGGAGAAAATCCAAAGAAAAACCATCCGGAATCTTTTTTTTTGTTGAGAGAGAGACCATCCTCTTAGAAAGGCAAGTGTCACGACTTCCACCGAAGGTAGTTCCTCTCCCTGTTCGGGCGGCGCTCGGCGTCGCCGGTCTACTAGCTATCACCGATCCCTTTTGTTTGTTTTGTCTTTGGTTCTTTTCACACCTGGTTTCATTTACCTTAATTTCTGTGTGTATATATTTACCTTGTTGCCTGCCTAGGTTTGTGCGTGATTATTCTTTCATTGTGATGTGCTCGGTGAGGTTATGCCATATTTTTGTTTTCACGGATTCATAAGAGTGCGTTATTGTCGGAACGTTGTTTGTTCCTCCGTGCGTTTGTACGGGTTCTCTGTTGTCGAGGGTGTTGTACCTTTTTTGATTGTGCCATACCTGTGTTGGGGGACTTGCCAATTAAAGTACGCTTCTCAGACATCTCTGCTCTCCTGCGCCTGACTCCTTCACCTACCTCCTAAACGCAACATTATCACAAGTAAAATATCATATTGAAAATTAGCTACCTGGATGCAATTCCTATGTCTTCCACTGGGTGTCAGCAGTCTATGTTCAAGGTTTTAGGCTTGTAACTTCAAAAACGAATAAGAAATATCAGTTTCAGTACAGGGACACAGTCTTGAAAATTCGTGTTTGTGGGCGCCATGAAGACAAGACGCACCTGCTAAATTCGGTTTCCTATTGAAAACATACTTCTTTCCCATAAGAAATATAGTTTTATTACATTTTAGGGTATCTGAGGAGTGAGTAGAAACGCATTTTGACTTGTTGAAACAAAGTTTACGGGTAGATTTTCGGATTCCTTTCTCTGCCCGTTGAATGAGTGGATAACTCAAATTGATGGCGCCAACTAAACTGACTTTTTGGAATACAAAAGAAGGATTTTATCTAAAAAAAACGACACGTTATAGCTGGGACCCTTTGGATGACAAATCAGAGGAAGATTAAAAAGTGAATATTAAACAAAATATTATTTGTGAATGTATGAAACCTGTCCAAGTGGAAAAATATTTTGATGTGGGGCGCCGTCGTCAAACAATCGCATGGCATGTTTTCGCTGTAATAGCTACTGTAAATCGGATAGTGCAGTTAGATTAACAAGAATTTAAGCTTTCAACCGATATAAGACATATAAGACTTATGTACCTAAATGTTTAATATCCATAATATTTATGATTATTTATTTGATTTGCTCGCCCTCCAGTTTCACCGGAAGCGGGACGCTTGTGACTACAAGCGCTTTGGATGCATTTGCAGTTTGTTTTGGTTGTGTTTCAGATTATGTTTTGCCCAATAGGAACTGAATGGACAATAATGTATCGTTCTATTTTGGAGACACTTGTTACTGAACACTTCTAATTAATGTGCATTTTTTGTGGGGGCATGATCTTTGTTCCTCTGTAACCTTCTCACTCATCATTATTCACTATTCATTCATGATTATCCATAATCATGGTAGCATCCACAATGTAGAAGTGAAAACAGAAACAGCATGTATTCTTATTTACAATAAGTGACTCCAAAAATAAATTATTCACCATTAATTTATTTTGGGCGTAACATAATCTGAAACACAACCAAAACAAACTGCTACTGCAGCCAACAAGTTTGTCGAGTCACAAGCTTGATGTAGTCATTGTGTGCTCGGAATATGGGACCAAATACTGAAGTTGACAATAATACACTATTAGTGAATTTCAAGTAAAATAACATTTTATTGGTCACATACACATGGTTAGCAGATGTTAATGCGAGTGTAGCAAAATGCTTGTGCTTCTAGTTCCAACAATGCAGTAATATCTAACAATTCCCCAACAACTACCTAACACACACAAATCTAAAGGGGTGAATGAGAATATGTACATGTAAGTATATGGATGAGCGGCATAGGCAAGGTGCAATAGATGGTATGAAATACAGTACATACACATATGATATGAGTAATGTAAGATATGTAAACATTATTAAAGTTGCATTATTTAATGTGGCATTGTTTAAAGTGACTAGTGATCCATTTAATAAAGTGGCCAGTGATTGGGTCTCAATGTAGGCAGCAGCCTCGGAGTTAGTGATTGCTGTTTAGCAGTCTGATGGCCTTGAGATAGAGACTGAAACAGTTTCTCGGTCCCAGCTTTGATGCACCTGTACTGACCTCGCCTTCTGGATGGTAGCAGTGTGAACAGGCAGTGGCTCGGGTGGTTGTTGTCCTTGATGATCTTTTTGGCCTTCCTGTGACATCGGGTGCTGTAGGTGTCATGGAGGGCAGGTAGTTTGCCCCTGGTGATGCGTTGTGCAGACGGCACCACCCTCTGGAGAGCCTTGCGGTTAAGGGCGGTGCAGTTGCCATACCAAGCTGTGACATAGCCCTACAGGATGCTCTCAATTGCAGATCTGTAAAAGTTAGTCAGGGTTTTGGGTGACAAGCCAGATTTCTTCAGCCTCCTGAGGCTGTCTGTGTGGGTGGACCATTTCCGTTTGTCTGTGATGTGTACGCCGATGAATTTAACACTTTCTACCTTCTCCACTGCTGTCCCTTCGATGTGGATAAGGAGGTGCTCCCTCTGCTATTTCCTGAAGTCCACAATCATCTCCTTTGTTTGGTTGACGTTGAGTGAGAGGTTGTTTTCCTGACACCACACTCCGAGTGCTCTCACCTCCTCCCTGTAGGTTGTCTCATCGTTGATGGTAATCAAGCTCACTATTGTTGTGTCATCTGCAAACTTGATGATTGAGTTGGAGGTGTGCATGGCCACGCAGTTGTGGGTGGAAAGGGAGTGCAGGAGGGGGCTGAGTATGCACCCTTGTGGGGCCCCAGTGTTGAGGATCAGCAAAGTGGAGAAGTTTCCTACCTTCACCACCTGGGTGCGGCCCGTCAAAGTCCAGGACTCAATTGCACAGGGCGGGGTTGAGACCCAGGGCCTCCAGCTTGATGATGAGTTGAGGGTACTATTGTGTTGAATACTGAGCTGTAGTCAATGAACAGCATTCTTACATAGGTATTCCTCTTGTCCAGATGGGATAGGGCAGTGTGCAGTGTGATGGCAATTGCATCATCTGTGGACCGGTTGGGGTGGTATACAAACTGAAGTGGGTCTAGGGTGGCCAGTAAGGTGGAGGTGATATGATCCTTGACTAGTCTCTCAAAGCACTTCATGATGACAGAAGTGAGTGCTACAGGCAGTAGTCATTTAGTTCAGCCATCTTTGCCTTCTTGGGTACAGGAACAGTGGTGGCCATCTTGAAGTATGTGGGGAAAGCAGACTGGGATAGGGAGCGATTGAATATGACCGTAAACACACCAGCCTGCTGGTCTGCGCATGCTCTGTGGACACGGCTAGGGATGCTGTCTGGGCCAGTAGCCTTGCGATGGTTAACACCTTAAAATGTTTTACTCACGTTGGCCACAGATAAGGAGAGGTGGGGTGGTGCAGTCCTTGTTAGCGGGCCGTGACGGTGGCACTGTATTATCCTCAATGCGGGCAAAGACGGTGTTTAGTTTGTCTGGAAGCGTGAAGCGTAGTCCGTGATTTCCTGTAGACCCTGCCACATAAGTCTCGTGTCTGAGCCATTGAATTGCGACTCCACTGCCCCTGTACCAGCATTTCACTTGCTTGATTGCCTTGCGGAGGGAATAACTACACTGTTTACATTCAGCCATATTCCCAGTTCCTCTCCATGGTTAAATGTGATGGTTCGCACTTTCAGTTTTGCGCGAATGCCACCATCCATCCACGGTTTATGGTTAGCGTAGGTTTTAATAGTCAGTGGGTACAACATCTCCAATGCACTTCTTTATAAATTTACTCACCGAGTCAGCGTATAGATTGATGGTGTTCTCTGAGGCTGACCGGAACATATCCCAGTCCTCGTGATCAAAACAATCTTGAAGTGTGGATTCAGATTGGTCAGACCAGCATTGAATGGTTCTAGTCACTGGTACATCCTGTTTGAGTTTCTGCCTATAAGACGGTAGGAGCAAGATGGCATCGTGGTTGGATTTGCCGAAGGGAGGGTGGGGGAGGGCATTGTGTGCATCGCGAATTTGTCAAAATACTTGTGAAAAAAATCTTATTCAAATGGATGACTAGACACATAACGTGCCTTCATTTCTGAAACATTTATGTATAAAAATGTCTTAAAATTAAAGGTGACATTCTGAGCTGTCACCTCATAAAACATTTGATCTCAAACCCAAAATGCTCGATTATAGAGAGACATTTACACATTTTAGCTTCACTGTCGAAAAAGTGTATGTTACCAACCGTTTACAAAGATTTTGGCAATTTCCCCAGAGCAGATCTTTTCAACTTGACTTTTCAGCCCAGAGACTGATTTCTTAACATCCTCAAATGAGATGTGCTGGTTGACAGTAATGCAGGGTAAGGCCTCAGATCCAGGAAAGACACAGAGAGACTGGAAACTCTACAGTAATGGATCAGAAAACAGGGAAAAGATTATTGTTGAGAAAGAAAGACATTTCACTTTCATCAGAAACACCTGATGCTGTGGACAAAAAATCCAGTGATGTTGCCTGGAGGAATGTGATGTTGTCCTCTGTGTGTGAGAGCTGCTCCAGCTCAGCTTCTCTCCTCCTCAGCTCAGCCATCTCCTGCTCCAGTTGCTTCAGGAGTCCTTCAGCTCGACTCACTTCAACTTTCTCCTGGGCTCTGATTTGTTCCTTCACCTCAGAGCACCTTCTCTCAATTGAGCGGATCAGCTCAGTAAAGATTCTCTCATTGTCCTCCACTGCTGCTTGTGCAGAGTTCTGTTAAGACAAACAGAGAGAGAAAAAAATCAACTGGTGATGGTGAAAAT
Source organism: Salvelinus namaycush (assembly GCF_016432855.1). Lineage (NCBI taxonomy): Eukaryota > Metazoa > Chordata > Actinopteri > Salmoniformes > Salmonidae > Salvelinus > Salvelinus namaycush. Next base: position 24,989,252 of record NC_052339.1, read on the forward strand.
GGTGCCATCTGGTTTGCCTAAAGTTATTTGAAAATATTTAAACTTTTACTTTTGATACTTAAGTATATTTAAAACCAAATACTTTTAGACTTTCTAAAATAATATTTTTCTGGGTGAATTTCACTTTTACTTGAGTCATTTTCAATTAAGGCAGCTTTACTTTTACTCAAGTATGAGAAGTGGTTACTTTTTCCACCATTGATAAATGGTCAACACTCACCTTGAGTGACTTCACAGCACGTCTCACGTATCTCTTTCTCTCTCCTCTGGATTCTCTGTTTGGATTTCTGCTGTTCCTCCCCCAGCTGGCTCTGCAGTTAAACACATATGTCAGAGTCGTGTGTATAGGTGGCAGGGAAGTCAGGCGCAGAAGAATCAAACTTAAGGTAATGGAGTTCTTTAATAACAATAAACAAAACATAACTTCAAAACTATAATAACAATAAAACAAAGCGGGTACCAGGACCCGTCGCGCACCAATACAACCAACACGAAACTGAACATCAAACAATCTCTGACAAAGACATGAGGGGAAACAGAGGGTTAAATACACAACAGGTAATGAGTGGGATTGAAACCAGGTGTGTAGGAAGACAAGACAAAACCAATGGAAAATGAAAAATGGATCAATGATGGCTAGAAGACCGGTGACGTCGACCGCCGAGCACCGCCCGAACAAGGAGAGGCTTCGACTTCGGCAGAAGTCGTGACATGTAATTCCATGGTTCATTTGTACAAGTGATTCTGTCTTAGTGAAAACAGATGAAACTTTATGATAGGTCAGAGTCTATGCATAATGGAGGAAAAGCAATGTGTGTGTCTGTGTGCATCTGTACGCATGTGACAGATCGGGTTCAATCCCGGGTATCCTGCATGCCAGAAAAGTGCATTAGACTGCTAACCCAAAGCCTGGGCATTAACTGAAGGAGGCAATGCAACTCTTCAGGTCTCAGTAAATATTACATCACGAGTGTGAATATTAGCACAGCTAGATGCTTGGGTGTTGGCTGCCTTACAAGCTATCAAATCAAATCAAATCAAATTGTATTTGTCACAGTAGTCACTAATATTCAGTTATGAATGGTATTTTCACAGTGATACTCTGAAAGAGCAGCAATTACAGATTGTCCTTACCTGTCTCTCAGTCCTTTCTGATTCAGCGGAGACTGTATCATGACCTTTATGTTCACCCACCACACACAGCAGACAGATAAACTGCTGATCAGTACGGCAGTACATCTCCAGTAGTTTGTCATGACGAGAGCAGATCTTCTCCTCTAGTTGTGTGAAGGCTTTGACCAGCGTGTGCTTCTTAAAGGCAGGAGATTCATAGTGAGGCTGGAGGTGAGTCTCACAGTAAGAGACCAGACACACCAGACAGGACTTGACAGCTTTGAGTTTTCTCTCAGTGCAGACATCACACGCCACATCTCCAGGTCCAGCATAATAGTGAGCAGGGGGAGAAGATGGGAGTCCTGTCTTCTTCAAATTCTCCACCAAATCAGCAAACATAGTGTTTCTGTTTAGAACAGGCCATTGGGTGAAAGTCTGTCTGCACTGGGGACAGCTGATCAGGACACCCTTCTGATCATCCTGACCCCATCAGTCTTTAATGCAGCCCATACAGTAACTGTGTCCACAGGGAATAGTGACTGGATCCTTCAGTAGATCCAGACATATTGAACAACTGATTGAGTCCATGGCTGCTGCCATTTTGGTGCACACACTTTGGTGCAGACTGAGAATCACTGTAGTTTCTCTGGAATTGTTTGTGCTTCTGAGTCGGTACATTTCCTGGTTTTGTGTGTGTACTCTGTATTTCTACAGGGTGTGGCGTTGGATAGAGACCAGAAAATAGTGGTTGTGATTGGACAGAGGTCGTTGAGGAAGTATACTCCTCAATAGACAATTCACTAGACACAAACCACACCTCCAAGTACATAGTTATTACAACATTTATTGAGGAACACTGAAGTGACGATTCAGAAGAACAACTTCAGTAGGCGGTATGGTGGAAGATCAGGGGGAGACACTGGAGTATGTGAACTGGGCTTCCATTTCACTTGGTACTGCATCAATGGTAATCCATGGTCATAGACTGACAGTGTGTTCAAGGGGATCGCTGTGAGCAAGGTGCTGTGAGAACATAATGTGTAGTTATTCAGCCGATCCTATCAAACAGGTTAGTTAGAAGATAGAGGGTGGAGAAAGGAGGGAGGCTTCCAAACACTGGAGACATGGTAAAACCCTATTCTCCATACTGTACTTCACAAGCAATTTTTTGTTGAATTATTATTGTTGACAACACAACAGTGTGGCAACATTATAACATGGGAAAGTTTTGAAAAGCCTATTGACTTGGTCCCATACAACTAGGGCCGGTTCTAGGCATAATCAACATAATTTACCTTCATTTCAAAAGGGAATGTCATATTGAGACTAGAGTCTCTTTTGCAAATGAGCCCTGCACAATACAAAAACAAACACATGAATTAACATAAATATACACACTATACACATTAAATACACATTAAGATGCAAAACACATTCAATTAAAACAAACACATCCTTCATTATAAAAATCCTCTGTTAACTGTCTAATTGCCCTTTGGGACACCAAAGCTTCCAATCGTAATGTATTTTGGAGTTTATTTCAAACATACGGTGCAAGGAAGTTAAAGGCTGATTTACCTACATCTGTAGTTACTAAAGAGTTAACGGGTTTGATAACTTGTAATTTTAAATCTTAACAGTGAAGTTCAGTAAATTGGAAGCTTATGGAGCAGAGTTTTGTAAACAAAAAGAGTGTAATGATGTGATATACATGACTTTAAAGAGGTCCAGCCAACCTTTTGATATAGGAGGCAGTGGTGAGTATTAAAATTGTCACCTGTGATAAAGCGAAGGGTGCTATGGAAGACATTATCCAGGGGTTTAAGAGTAGTGGCAGCTGCAATTTATTACCTCATATCAGTATCATTCTAAATGTCGCAAAATTCTTAGATATCTGCACGAACCCTAGTCTAAATGATGACTCAGCGATACACAAATTGGCTTAATTATTTATTTACTAACAAACTAAATAATCACACAGAAATAAATAAACACACACACGGTATACGTTGAATTGATTACTAACATAATGCAATGAAAATTCCCTAGTGGACTAACCCTATATGACGACTTGTTACCCAATGGAAGGGAGGGGTAAGATACACATATATTTACACTTGTATGCCTTTGTCATCTCTCTGTTGAAAACACGCATCCGTCTATGGCGAGTAGTTCGATGTAAGTCTCTGGTTGTGTAAGTCTCTGGTTGTTCACCAGAGGTCACAATGTCCTCAGTAGTAGTAATAGGCTTCTTTGTCTCTTAGTGTTCGTTAGACTGGTTACATCAGAGATACACCCGCAGTGGTCTTGGTCGAGTTTACTAGACTGAAGTACTTAAACAGCTGCAGACTGAATGTTCCAATGTAGTCCTTAACTTCTTTACTCGAGAGTTACCGTTTTCTGGTCTGATAGTTTTAAACTACACTGCTCAAAAAAATAAAGGGAACACTTAAACAACACAATGTAACTCCAAGTCAATCACACTTCTGTGAAATCAAACTGTCCACTTAGGAAGCAACACTGATTGACAATAAATTTCACATGCTGTTGTGCAAATGGAATAGACAAAAGGTGGAAATTATAGGCAATTAGCAAGACACCCCCAAAAAAGGAGTGATTCTGCAGGTGGTGACCACAGACCACTTCTCAGTTCCTATGCTTCCTGGCTGATGTTTTGGTCACTTTTGAATGCTGGCGGTGCTCTCACTCTAGTGGTAGCATGAGACGGAGTCTACAACCCACACAAGTGGCTCAGGTAGTGCAGTTCATCCAGGATGGCACATCAATGCGAGCTGTGGCAAAAAGGTTTGCTGTGTCTGTCAGCGTAGTGTCCAGAGCATGGAGGCGCTACCAGGAGACAGGCCAGTACATCAGGAGACGTGGAGGAGGCCGTAGGAGGGCAACAACCCAGCAGCAGGACCGCTACCTCCGCCTTTGTGCAAGGAGGTGCACTGCCAGCGCCCTGCAAAATGACCTCCAGCAGGCCACAAATGTGCATGTGTCTGCTCAAACGGTCAGAAACAGACTCCATGAGGGTGGTATGAGGGCCCGACGTCCACAGGTGGGGGTTGTGCTTACAGCCCAACACCGTGCAGGACGTTTGGCATTTGCCAGAGAACACCAAGATTGGCAAATTCGCCACTGGCGCCCTGTGCTCTTCACAGATGAAAGCAGGTTCACACTGAGCACATGAGCACATGTGACAGACGTGACAGAGTCTGGAGACGCCGTGGAGAACGTTCTGCTGCCTGCAACATCCTCCAGCATGACCGGTTTGGCGATGGGTCAGTCATGGTGTGGGGTGGCATTTCTTTGTGGGGCCGCACAGCCCTCCATGTGCTCGCCAGAGGTAGCCTGACTGCCAATAGGTACCGAGATGAGATCCTCAGACCCCTTGTGAGACCATATGCTGACACATGCACATTTGTGGCCTGCTGGAGGTCATTTTGCAGGGCTCTGGCAGTGCACCTCCTTGCACAAAGGCGGAGGTAGCGGTCCTGCTGCTGGGTTGTTGCCCTCCTACGGCCTCCTCCACGTCTCCTGATGTACTGGCCTGTCTCCTGGTAGCGCCTCCATGCTCTGGACACTACGCTGACAGACACAGCAAACCTTTTTGCCACAGCTCGCATTGATGTGCCATCCTGGATGAACTGCACTACCTGAGCCACTTGTGTGGGTTGTAGACTCCGTCTCATGCTACCACTAGAGTGAGAGCACCGCCAGCATTCAAAAGTGACCAAAACATCAGCCAGGAAGCATAGGAACTGAGAAGTGGTCTGTGGTCACCACCTGCAGAATCACTCCTTTTTTGGGGGTGTCTTGCTAATTGCCTATAATTTCCACCTTTTGTCTATTCCATTTGCACAACAGCATGTGAAATTTATTGTCAATCAGTGTTGCTTCCTAAGTGGACAGTTTGATTTCACAGAAGTGTGATTGACTTGGAGTTACATTGTGTTGTTTAAGTGTTCCCTTTATTTTTTTGAGCAGTGTATTTCAACGTATTCAGCTTGCGCTGCACGTATACTGGTCTTGTAGTTTTAAACCATTTCAACGTGTAGCCACCGCTCCAAGCTTTCTAGTCTGATATGTTAATTCTTCAGCAGGTCCATTTAAGCACTCGCCTTGGAGGGCAGTTCCATCACGTTGCCACAATGTCTGTGCTCACGTGGGCGTGGTCACTGACTCGGCAAGAGCTTACATGAAAAGCAATTATCCTCTAGAAGGCTAAAATCCCATTTCAACTTCACACATATAGTTTCATTTTTTATCATATAAGTTTTACAACATTTAGATGTAAATCTGATAACAGGACATATACATTTGTAGAGTTACAGTTATTTAGTTATACCGTCCTTAATGATATCACAAAACAATAACCTTTTGACAGGATTTATTGTTTGGATCCCCACCAACCATTTCCCACATTCTTTATGTTAGGAATATTGTTTCATTATCCACTTTTGGATGTTGGAGTTTTGGTGGCAGATTCTCTCTCTACACACATCAGATTCCTTTGTTCAAAACTGCAAGTCCAGAGAGAGAGTTTATGCTGGGTCGTTAAAGTCATAAGACCGGCCCACTTCCCAACCTCCCTCTCTGGGAGGGGGGGGGCTCTCTTTGATCCTCACCCAGGAGGGAAAGTCATGACACTGTACAAAATTGGACAGAAGCCTTGTAACATCCAGGTCAGCAGTTGGGGCAATTGCGTCCATAATAGTATCATCTGCATATAGATGAAATGTACAACTTTTAACAGATTGACCAACAGCATTTATATAAATAGTGAAAAGAACAGGTCGTGGAATCGACCCCTGCGGAACATTTTGATGTTTTTCAAGAAATTCGGACTTAACCTCATCAATCACTATGGCCTGAGTTCTGTCATTTAGATAATCATAAAACCAAGAGCAGGTGTCAGAGACCAGGCCAATCGAGGACAACTTGTTCAATAAAATAGCAAAATCAACTGTATCCAATGGTTTTTGGAAAACAATCAAATCAAATCAAATCAAATTTGATTGGTCACATACACATGGTTAGCAGATGTTAATGTGAGTGTAGCGAAATGCTTGTGCTTCTAGTTCCGACCGTGCAGTAATATCTAACGAGTAATCTAACAATTTCACATCAACTACCTTATACACACAATGTAAAGGAATTAATAGGTCCACAAACAAGGCAGCACAATTCATTTTAGCATCTACGGCAGTTACAATATCATTAACAACTAATATGGATGCTGTGATAGTGCTGTGCCCTGGCCTATACCCAGATTTATTTATATTCAAAATATCATAATCAGATAAAAAAGAGCGAAATTGCTTATTTACCAAGGATTCGAGAATCGTATTAACCAGGTAAGACCCATTGCGGTTAAAAACCTATTTTGCGAGGGCGACCTAGCAAGAAAGCAAAACAGGGAAATAGCAGCGTGTACAGTACATAAAATATTACAAAAAAATACAAGTTACGGATACAATTGAATATTAGAAACAATTGCAGCTATCACAAACAGTGTTGTCGATCAGATTCTTAAACATAGGCAAGGACACTAACTCCCTAACTTTAATATCTTTTGAAGCATGTTCCAGGATGAAGAGGCATTATGGGAAAAATATTGTTTACCCATTTCAGTTCTAGCCTTAGGAACAGACAAGGACAGCAGCGACTGTGAATGAAGACGGTATTTAGTGACTATTCTGGTCAGTAAGGAACAGAGATACAAAGGGAGTTGTCCTATCAATGCTTTGTGCACAAAAGTGTACCAGTGCTATAGCCTCCTGGTGGAGATAGAGGTCCATTGCACCATAACATACAAATCACAGTGATGGGTGAGTGATCTAGCGTTTATAATAGATCCTAATGCACCATGATACACTGTTTCCAGAGTTTTCAAGGTACTTACTGAGTCTTGCATATAGGCAATATCACCATAATCCAGCACTGATAAAAAAGTGCTTTGAACAAGATCCTTTCTGACTAACATTGAAAAGCAAGATTTGTTCCTAAAATAAAAACCCAATTTCAACTTCAGTTTCTTGGTCAAATTATCAATGTGCTGTTTAAAATGTAGCTTTTCCTCTAACCAAATCCCAGGATACTTATAGGAGGTGACCCATTCAATTTGCTGGCTTTTTATAGTTAAAATCTGCAAGTGACTCCATCTGTTTACTTTAAGGGAAGAGAACACCATACATGTAGTTTTGCATTAAGCACACGTTTCAATTCAAAAAGATGCCTTTGAATAACATCAAAAGCCAACTGTAAGTCCTGAAAAGCCTTCTAATATTAGATGCGCCAGAATAAATAATTGTGTCATCAGCATACAGATGGAGATTTGCAGAGTCAACGTGATCAACACAAAGGAGATGATTGTGGACTACAGGAAAAGGAGGATCAAGCACGCCCCCATTCTCATTGACAGGGCTGTAGTGGAGCAGGTTGAGAGCTTCAAGTTCCTTGGCGTCCACATCACAAACAAACTAACATAGTCCAAGCACACCAAGACAGTCGTGAAGAGGGCACAACAAAACCTATTCCCCCTCAGGAGACTGAAAAGATTTAGCATAGGTCCTAAGATGCGAAAAAAAGGTTTTACAGCTGCACCATCGAGAGCATCCTGACGGGTTGCATCACCGCCTGGTATGGCAACTGCTCGGTCTCTGAACGCAAGGCACTACAGAGGGTAGTGCGTACAGCCCAGTACATCATTGGGGCTAAGCTTCCTGCCATCCAGGGCCTCTATACCAGGCGGTGTCAGAGGAAGGCCCTAAAAATTGTCAAAGACTCCAGCCACTCTAGTCATGGACTGTTCTCTCTGCTACCGCATGGCAAGCGGTATCGGAGCGCCAAGTCTAGGTCCAAGAGGTTCCTAAATAGCTTCTACCCCCAAGCCATAAGACTCCTGAACAGCTAATCAAATGGCTACCCAGTCTACTTGCCCCCCCCCCCCCGGAACGCTGCTGCTACTCTCTGTTATTATCTATGCATAGTCACTTTAATAACTCTACCTACATGTACATATTACCTCAATTACTTAGACACTGGTGCCACCGCACATTGACTCTGTACTGGTACCCCCTGTATCTGCCCCGCTATTGTTATTTACTGCTGCTCTTTAATAATTTGTTATTCTTATCTCTTACTTTTTGTTTGGTAATTTCTTAAAACTGCATTGTTGGTTAAAACTTCTTATGGCTGGGGGCAGTATTGAGTAGCTTGGATGAATAAGTTGCCCAGAGATGCCCAGAGTAAACGGCCTGCTACTCAATCCCAGTTGCTAATATATGCATATTATTAGTATATTTATAGAAAACACTCTGAAGTTTCTAAAACTGGTTTGAATGATGTCTGTGAGTATAACAGAACTCATATGGCAGGCAAAAACCTGAGAAAAAATCCACCAGGAAGTGGGAAATCTGAGGTTGGTCGTTTTTCAACTCATTCCCTATTGAATATACAGTGGGATATGGGTCATGTTGCACTTCCTAATGCTTCCACTAGATGTCAACAGTCTATAGAAACTTGTTTGATGCTTCTACTGTGAAGTGGGGCCGAATGAGAGGGGAATGAGTCAGAGGTCTGGTAGAATGCTTTGAGCTCGTGACGCTCGTTCATGTGAGAGCGAGCTCTGTTCCATTTGCTTTTTTGAAGACAAAGGAATTCTCCGGTTGGAACATTATTGAAGATTTATGTTAAAAACATCCTAAAGATTGATTCTATACATCGTTTGACATGTATCTACGGACTGTAACGGAACCTTTTGACATTTCGTCTGCTCCTAGTGAACGCGCTTCGTGACTTTGGATTTGTTTACAAAACGCGCTAACAAAAGTAGCTATTTGGACATAAATGATGGACATTATCGAACAAAACAAACATTTATTGTGGAACTGGGATTCCTGGGAGTGCATTCTGATGAAGATCATCAAAGGTAAGTGAATGTTTATAATGTTATTTCTGACTTCTGTTGACTGCACAATATGGCGGATATCTTTTTGTCTTGATTGGGCTCTGAGCGCCGTACTCAGATTATTGCATGGTTTGCTTTTTCCGTAAAGCTTTTTGAAATCTGACACAGCGGTTGCATTAAGGAGACGTGGATCTAAAATTCCATGTATAACACTTGTATCTTTGATCAACGTTTATTATGAGTATTTCTGGAAATTGATGTGGCTCTCTGCAAAATCACTGGATGTTTTTGGAACTACTGAACATAACGCTCCAATGTATACTGAGATTTTTTGATATAAATATGAACTTCACCGAACAAAACATACATGTGTTGTGTAACATGAAACCCTATGAGTGTCATCTGATGAAGATCATCAAAGGTTAGTGATGAATTTATCTCTATTTCTGCTTTTTGTGACTCCTGTCTTTGGCTGGAAAAATGGCTGTGTTTTTCTGTGACTTGGCGGTGACCTAACATAATCGTTTGTGTTGCTTTCGCTGTAAAGCCTTTTTGAAATCGGACACTGTGGTGGGATTAACAACAAGATGACCTTTAAAATAGTATAAGATACTATTAGATATGTTTGAGGAATTTTAATTATGAGATTTCTGTTGTTTGAATTTGGCGCCCTGCACTTTCACTGGCTGTTGTCATATTGATCCCGTTAATGGGATCTCAGCCATAAGAAATTAATTAAGGGCTTGTAAGTAAGCATTTCACTGTAAGGTCTACAACTGTTGTATTCAGCGCATGTGACAAATACAATTTGATTTGAACAGTCTTCCCTATATCATTTATGTACAGTGTAAAAAGGATCAGACCTAAAATTGAGCCCTGGGGAACTCCTTTCGGAAGACTGGAGTTAAGACGATAATAATCAAGATCACAACTATCCCCACGCTTATGGAGTGGCAGCACATAAGCTGTTTTGCATACCTTTGGAATATTTCATGATACCTATTTATATATAAGATATGGGTTACTGAGCCAGCAATGAGGGGGGCAGCACACTTGAGCAGACCGGGCTCCAAATGATCAGCTCCTGTGGATTTCTTGGTATCTATAGCAAGTAAGGCATCAATGAATATTTTATTTACTTCACAGTCATTATGTCCTGCATGAAGCAGTAATAACAAACTTCAGATTACCTTTTTCAAGACTTCACTACCATTTTCAGAGTCCTTGATGCCTTACTGCAAAATGTCTAAATCAGTGTTTAGCCCAATCTTAGGGTTAGACGTTCTTTCAAAAAGATAGTGTGTTGAAATAAAATGACGATTAAATGCATCAATTATGGTATTTTTGTCTGTAATGGGGCCAGTGTCTGAATTAATTTGTTGGGTCAGAGAGGAGGAAGTGTAATCCTTTAGAGTTTTCCAGAATTTAGCCTGGTTCCCATTACAATCAGAAAGAGTGGTAATAATCAGATTTAGACATTTTGGTCAGTCTTACATATTGATTCCTCAGTTGGCTAAAAGATTGCCAGTCCTTGACCCAGGCAACATTTCTCTTATGAATGACTTTGGATAATTCAGGAGTGAATCAGGCATTTGATCTACCTTTAACTCTCAAAGTTGAGAAGGGGGCATGATTATCTTCAATTGAAGACATTTGCAAAAAAGCTTAACGCTAAATCAAGTTCAGGAATAGCTGAGATACAAGGTCCCTAAAATAAAGATCATGTAAAAAAGCTTATTCACTAAAGTATTTGAAGTTCCTCTTAGTGATGTCACAAGGCTTAGATTTATGCATTTTTACATCTCTGACAGACAACTGGGCAATGGTCACTAAAATCCAACTGCAAAATCCCACTAGCAACATATTTATCTGGAGTATGCGTCAAAATGAAGTCGATTTTGATGTAACTTTAGAATTTGGCCGTGTAGGCTCAGTTATCAGCTGAGATGGGTTTAGCTCGGCGCAAATATCTTTCAGCGCATCTGACACTGACATCATCCAATACATTTTAAAATCGGCCATAATTAATATTTCAAGTTTACCATACTTGGATAGCAATTCAGATGAATCGTTAAGAGCACACAAGGGAGTCGAGGAAGGACAATACACTCCTACTAGTGTCAGCTGGTTATTATGACCAAGGCCCACATTAAGAACAAGACAATCAAACTGCTTAGGGAAAGATGTAAATATAGAAACACCTCCACCTCTGCCAATTCTGTCCGATCTGTGAACATTATAACCAGAGATGCACTAAATGACAAAAGTATGTGGACACCTGATCGTCGAACGTCTGATTCCAAAATCATGGGCATTAATATGGAGTTGGTCCCCCCTTTGCTGCTGTAACAGCCTCCACGTAGGGCGATTCTATCGGGTTGAGGTCAGGGCTCTGTGCAGGCCAGTCAAGTTCTTCCACACCGATCTCCACAAAACATTTCTGTATGGACCTTGCTCACCATGCTGAAACAGGAAAGGGCCTTCCCCAAAATGTTGCCACAAAGTTGGAAGCACAGAATCGTCTAGAATGTCATTGTATGCTGTAGTGTTAAGATTTCCCTTCACTGGAACTAACCATGAAAAACAGCCCTGGACCATTATTCCTCCTCCAGCAAATGTTTAACTTGGCACAATGCATTGGGGCAGGTAGCTTTCTCCTGGCATCCACCAAACCCAGATTCGTCCGTTGGACTGCCAGATGGTGAAGCATGATTCATCACTCCAGAGAACGCGTTTTTACTTCTCCATAGTCCAATGGCGGTTCATTTCACAACGTTCCAGCCGATGCTTGGCATTGCGCATGGTGCTCTTAGGCTTGAGTGAGGCAACTCGGCCATGGAAACCCATTTCTTGAAGCTCCCGATGAACAGTTATTGTGCTGACGTTGCTTCCGGAGGCAGTGCGGAACTGGGTAGTGAGAGTTGCAACCGAGGACAGACAATTTTTACGAACTACACGCATCAGCACTCGGTGGTCCCGTTCTGTGAGCTTGTGTGGCCTACCACATCACAGCAGAGCTGTTGTTGGTCCTAGACATTTCCACTTCACAATAACAGAACTTACAGTTGACTGGGGCAGCTCTAGCAGGGCAGAAATCTGACAAACTGGCTTGTTGGAAAGGTGGCATACGATGATGGTGCCACGTTGAAAGTCACTGAGCTTTTCAGTAAGGCCATTTTACTGCAACATTTTTGTCTATGGAAATTTCATGGCTGTGTGCTTTATTTTATACACCTGTCAGCAATGGGTGTGACTGAAATAGCTGAATCCACTCATTTGAAGGGGTGTTCACATACTTTTGTATATATAGTGTATCTCTAGCTTAAACTGACAGATTTTTATGGGGATTTTTTTATTATGCTAATTCGATTTCCGTGGGGGTGCAGAAATTGACCTTTTATATACAGAATGTGAAAAGATTTTAATAACACATATGTAACCAACCATGGTTGGCGCGAACACCATGGTTATCGAAGGCTTGAAAAAGACTGTGGAGTTTGCATGTGGTGAAATCAAGGATGTGAAAACGAGAGTGCCAAAAGTTGAAAAAAGTGTGGAAAAGGTGGAAAAGAATAACAATGTTTACCATAGACGTCTCACTGATCTGGAACAATACACAAGAAGATGGAACCTGAGACTCTACGGCTTACCAGAGGCGGAGAATGAAGATGTGCGAGGAGAGGCCATCCGCATCTGCCAAGAAGTTATGTCTGCAGAGAAGAACAAAGTTGGTGATACCATCGACGTTGTGCATCGCCTCGGCAAGAAGCAACAGCAAAATGATTCAAGACCAAGGGGTATCATCATCCTCTTCACTGCCAGATTCTACAGGGATGCTGTCTGGAAAGCTGCTAGGAAGAACGCCTTCCTTCAGAGCCATGGTATGCGTTTCGCCGAGCATCTCAGCCCGGAGGACATAGAAAGAAGGAACAAGTTGTGGCCAACGATCAAGATAGCACGAAATGAGGGAAAGGCTGCTTACTTCGTCGGAGGACGAGGCTTCATCAACGGTTCGGAAATCCATATTCCTCCCTAAAATCTCACCAGAAGGAACAGGTTGATGGTTTCAGCCATGGTATTCTCATTTTCCTTATGTTGTTTACCTAACAAGCATCAGGTGACTATTTTTCAGGAATACTCAGGTACTTCAATTTATTAGTTTTGTTCTTGTATGACCAGAATACCTATTTTGTTTACAAACTTACGAAGAAGATTGAAAGCTGTATTTATTTTTTATGTATACAGTAACTAAGATACTGTTTTAAAGGGCATACAGGTCTGCTCTGACTTTACACGGTTATTGTTCCATTTAGTTGTTAACACTTATTTCCCAAAAAAGATCTTAGGAACGTGTATATATAAAACATTTTTTATTCAATTATTTTATGATCAGTTTTCATATGCACTTAAAATAGTAGGTACCCTTTTATTTAAATTATTATTTTGTATTTTATTTCTCAGAATAGTTCCTGATTACACTAAAGAGGGTTTTTAGTCTCTCTTACTACAAGAACCCTTGGTTTGGTCTTGAACATAATTTTCAGTTGAGTTGAATTTCAAAGCCGGGTAACGTCTTGCTCAAAGATTATGGAACAAGCTATTTTCACTTTAAATTGACTTAAATGGTGCAGATCTCGGTTCCTTATTGTTTACGTTCACTGCTCCTACGTCTTTGACTCATCCTACTACAGTTTATACTTGTATATAATCTTTGTTGTTTTGTCTTTGTCTTTAGTTTCTCTTAATGCTAGGGGGTTACGAAACAATGTGAAGCGCAAGGCCTTATTTTTATTTGCTAAACAATTTCGAACAGATTTTTGCTTTCTTCAAGAGTCTCAATTTCGGCTGATGCCAACTTCTGGAGGTCACAGTGGGGCAACGATATTTGGCTTTCCCATGGATCTGAACGCTCCGCTGGTGTCACTACAATGAAAAATACCTTTGGTGGTAATATTCTACACTCGGAATGTGACCCCTTTGGTAACTTTATTTGTCTTGTGATCAGTTACAATGACATTACGCTCATTACTGCAAACTTCTATGGGTACAACACCAAACATGAGAATGATGAATTGCTTGAATCTATAGAGAAACATATACTTCATTGGTTATCTAAATTTCCCAATTTGTTATTATTGATAGGAGGGGACTTTAACATTACTATAGATAATTCAACTGATAGATGGCCCCCAGGTAGACAAACCAATACTTTTTATGGAAAAGTTTGATCTTACTGATATATGGAGAGAGAGGTTTCCGGGCGACAGATCATTCACTTGGAGTAACAAAACAGGTTCCAGACAATCCAGAATAGATGTTTGGCTTATATCCAAATGTATTGATAGTGAGTGTGTTACTACAAATATCTGTACTACTCCCCTCACAGACAATAGGGCCATTTACATTGATATCAAAATATTTACCCCTGATACTAACCTTGGCAGAGCATCCTACTGGAAGCTAAATAGCTCATTATTAAATAATGATATAGTTACATTTGAGGTTAAAGATCTGCTCTCACACTTTTGGGAAAGGGCTTGTGAAGAAAAATCTTATTGCAAGAGCTGGGAGCTCTTTAAATTTGAGGTGTCCAAATACCTTAGAAAATATGGTAGTAATCTTGCTAAGACCAGAAGAGCTGAGGAGGAAAAGGTGATCATTAAGATAACTTCCCTTTCTCAGAGGTCCCCAGCCGGCCTCTCGGGGGAGGAGAAGATGGAACTAATTGAGTTACAAAATAAACTGGATAATATATATAGATTAAAAGCAGAAGGAGCCTTTATTAGATCTAGGAAAAAATGGATTGAGGAGGGAGAACAGAATTCATCCTATTTCTTTAGACTTGAGAAATTTCACTCTAAAAATATCACTATCCATAAATTAAACATTGATGGTGTTATTACAGATGACCAAAAATTAATCGCTAAATACTGTAGCAATTTTTACAGAAAATTGTATAGCTCTACGTACTGTCAGGAATCCACAGATATGTTTTTTAACTCAGTGAATAATGTTCACTCTATCAGTGATATAGAATCTAAACTGTGTGATGAACCCATCAAAGTTGAAGAGATTATAGAGTCTATCAAACATCTAAAGAACAATAAATCACCAGGTGTTGATGGAATTACATCAGAATTTTACAATTTATTTTCTGAACAAATAGCTCCCTTCCTATTTGAAGTCTTTTTAGACAGTATTAAAAGCAATGTTCTCCCTCCTACAATGAGTCAGGGGTTAATAACACTGATACCTAAGCCTAAAAAAGAAGTGCTGCTCATCGATAACTGGCGTCCAATTTGTCTTCTTAACCTGTTTGGGCTGCAGGGGCAGTATTGAGTAGCCGGATAAAAGGTGCCCATTTCAAACGACCTCGTACTCAATTGTTGCTCGTACAATATGCATATTATTATTACTATTGGATAGAAAACACTCTCTAGTTTCTAAAACCATTTGAATTATATCTGTGAGTAAAACAGAACTCCTTTTGCAGCAAACTTCCTGACAGGAAGTGGAAAATCTGAAATCGATGCTCTCTTCTAGGGCCTGCCTATTAAAGTCCTTGATATTTATTCGTTTAGATGCACTTCATACGTCTTCCACTAGATGTCGACAAGCAGTGAGAGAAGAAATGGAGTGTGTAACTTGATCTTGGCTCGAATAAATGCTCTTTGTATGACGTGTCACCAGTTTCCTGTTTTCTGGAGAGCGCGTCAAGGGACCTGGATTTGCCTTCTGATAAGCTGTCGTTATGGACGACTAATATCTCCGGCTTTGATTTTATTTGATACATGTGACAATATCATCGTAAAGTATGTTTTTTCAATATAGTTTAATCAGATTATTGAAATTTTTTCGGGAGTTTTGCCGTGTTCCGTTCTCTGACTTTGTTGACGATGGAGAGATTCGCGCCACTTGGCAAGTGTGCTTGCTAAATCGAGAGGGAAAAAGGCCGTTCTAAATCCAAACAACGATTGTTCCCGACAAAGGACCCCTTGTACAACATTCTGATGAAAGATCAGCAAAAGTAGGACCCATTTTATGATGCTATTTCATATATCTGTCGAACATGTTGTGCTAGTCGTTTGCGCCCAGCTTTTGGGTACTCTCTCGCTATACCTAAGCTGGATGTCGTAATGAAGTTATTTTTAGAATTCTAACACGGCGATTGCATTAAGAACTAGTGTATCTATCATTTCCTATACAACATGTATTTTTTTGTTATGTTTATGAATAGTTATTTGGTCAGAATATGTGTGTCAGAAAAAGTGTCAGAAAAATATCCGGACGTTGTGGGAAAAAGATGCTACGTTAGCACAATGTATAACCACTGATTTCAGCTCTAAATGTGCACATTTTCGAACAAAACATAAGTGTATGTATAACCTGATGTTATAGGACTGTCATCTGATGAAGCTTATCAAGGTTAGTCAAAAATTATATATCTTTTGCTGGTTTGTTACGATCGCTAACTTTTGCTACTGGGGAATGGCTTGTGTTTCTGGCTATTGTGGTAAGCTAATATAACGCTATATTGTGTTTTCGCTGTAAAACACTTAAGAAATCGGAAATATTGGCTGGAATCACAAGATGCCTGTCTTTCATTTGCTGTACACTATGTATTTTTCAGAAATGTTTTATGATGAGTATTTAGGTATTTGACGTTGGTGTCTGTAATTATTCTGGCTGCTTTCGGTGCAATTTCTGATTGTAGCTGCAATGTAAACTATGATTTATACCTGAAATATGCACATTTTTCGAACAAAACATAGATTTATTGAATAACATGTTATAAGACTGTCATCTGATGAAGTTGTTTGTTGGTTAGTTTGGTTGGTTCTTGGTTAGTTAGGTTGGCTTTGTGCATGCTACCTGTGCTGTGAAAAATGTCTGTCCTTTTTTGTATTTGGTGGTGAGCTAACATAAATATACGTGCTGTTTTCGCTGTAAAACATTTTAAAAATCGGACATGTTGGCTGGATTCACAAGATGTGTACCTTTCATTTGCTGTATTGGACTTGTTAATGTGTGAAAGTTAAATATTTCAAAAAAATATATTTTGAATTTCGCGCCCTGCACTTGAAGTGGCTGTTGTCATATTGATCCCGACTTAGGGCTTGCAGCCATAAGAAGTTTAATAATGACTGTAAGATATTAGCCTTACTACTTGCAAAAATAATTAAAGAAGTCCTGGATGCAATCATTGATGAAACACAGTCTGGCTTCATGAGGAACAGACATATTTCTAACAATGTCAGACTAGTATTAGACATACTTGACTACTCAGACCTAATAACTGAGGATAGCTTCATATTATTTTTAGATTTTTATAAAGCATTTGACACAGTAGAGCATCAGTTCCTCTTCCACTCCCTTGAGAGACTTGGCTTTGGGGATTTTTTCTGTAAGGCTATTAAGACTCTCTATGCAAATGGTAACAGCTCTATCAAATTGAAATATGGCACCTCACCTAGATTTGAGTTAAAGAGAGGAATTAGGCAAGGTTGTCCTATCTCTCTGTACCTGTTTTTATTAATCACCCAACTTCTTGCAAATTCTTTAAATAATAGTCCTGTACAAGGTATTTCCATAGCTGGTAAAGAAACTATTATAAGCCAGCTGGCTGATGATACTACACTTTTTCTGAAAGACGCTAACCAAATTCCCATATCGATCAATGTGATACAATCCTTTTCCAAAGCGTCTGGTCTATATTTTAACATTAATAAATGTGAACTCATAGCTGTCAAAGATTGTGTGACACCTTCATATTATGGTATTCCAGTAAAAGAAGAACTTACATATTTAGGCATAACCATTACAAAGGATCAGAAGTCTAGAGGCGTACTAAATTTTAACCCTCTTATTAAAAAAACCCAGAATAAGCTAAATCAATGGCTACAGAGGGACTTATCTTTAAAAGGTAGAGTCCTAATAACCAAGGCTGAAGGTATCTCTAGACTAACATATGGCGCTCTATCTTTATATTTTGACAGTAAAATAAGCAAGGAGATAGACCAGATGCTTTTCAACTTTCTTTGGAGAAACCGTACCCATTACATTAGGAAAACTGTTGTAATGAACACGTATGAGAATGGTGGACTTTAAATAATACTTTTAAGATCAATTGGATAAAACAATTCCTAAGAAGACCCACTTCTATCTGGAATTTTATTCTCTACTTTTGGTGGCCTTAACTTCATGTTGTTTTGCAATTATAATATTGACAAAGTTCCAGTGAAACTTTCTGATTTTCATCGGCAGGTTTTCTTATCATGGTCCTTAATTTATAAACACCATTTTTCTCCACACAGATATTATATATGGAATAATCGGGATATATTGTATAAAAATACTTCTTTGTTTTTAGAATATTGGTTCCGAAATAATATCCTATTGGTGAGCCAACTGGTAAATGCAGAGGGTCTTTTACTCAGTTATAAGGAATTCTTATCACTTTACAAGGTCCCTGTAACACCTAAAGATTTTGCAATTGTTTTAGATGCCATTCCCTCAGGTGTTGCTATGTTATTCAGGAACGTGTCAAGACCTGACCCTCAGAACCTACCTTCTATTGACCCCGTTGACTCATCAGTAGGAAAGATTTGTTTCTCTTTTGGTCCATTCAACAACAGAGCGATACGAACCTTGTTTCAGCAGGATGTTGTATCTATACCTTAGGTCATGCCTTATTGGAATGGATATATTGATAATGTCTGTTGGGAAAAAAGTTTGGATGTTGCCACACACATACCTACTTGTTAACAAAATTAAGGAAGTTTCCTTTAAAATTATTCATAAATATTATCCTGCCAACCACTATATGAAGAAGTTTAAGGAAAACATCAACTCAAATTGCTCCTTTTGTAATGACCACCCAGAAACAGTGTTGCATCTTTTTTGGCATTGTATGCATGAAGAAAACTGTGGCAAGACATCAGTAGGTTTATAATTGAACACATTTAGATTTTACACTATTGTGGAGAGATATACTGTTTGGATTCTTTACATACGATAGAAATAAGCTGAAACATTTTTATGTAATTCATTTCATTATTCTTTTGGCCAAATTTCATATACACAAATGTAAATTTACAAACAAAAAAACACATTTTCTTACACTACAAAAATAAATTGAACTGTATTTTAAGACAGTTAAATACTCTACTAACAAAAAAGCTGTTATAATTGTAAGTGTATGTATGTCCCTTAAGGTCCTTGTGTAATTGTAATGTGATATTGTACCCCCTAGCTAGATTGTCCATTGTATATAATCTATATAGCTAGTTACCTAACGTTAGTTGGCTACCAAGACATCGAACTTGCCAGGCAGTGTATTAACTATCTGCTATCTAACTAACTACCCAACCAGTGATGCCAACTAAGCAATTTTGTTGCTAGATTTAGCAACTTTTCAGACTACCCTGGCAACTTTTCTTTCAAACAGCACCTAGCAACAAATTTAACTACTTAAATTTTTTTATTTGGAACTTTTAGCAACTTTTGAAAGGTGACTCAAACGCTAAAATGCACGCATTTTCCCTCTACATGACACAAAAACGATTTTCTCTGTCACACACTCAGTCACAACACACGTGCCTGGCTGCAAAAGTGCATTGTGAGTGACGTCAGCAGCAGGCCAGCAGCAATTTCAGCGAATTGCAAATCATTGTTAGCTGACTGCAGGAGCAGTAGTATGGGTTCGACGAGCCAAACTCAATGAATATAGTTGGTCACGAATGTTTGATCTTGAACAGAACTTACAACATCAATCAACATGTCTCAATCAAAATTGTACAGAAAAGAGTGGGAGTCTGTACCTGAACAAATGTCAAACATATTTTTTGCCGAGATGGCCAGTCAATTTGAGTAACGTTATTGTGGATTCAACGTAATGACGCAGTTTTACATTATCACGCAATGACATCACAATCAAATCAAATTAATTTTATATAGCCCTTCGTACATCAGCTAATATCTCGAAGTGCTGTACAGAAACCCAGCCTAAAACCCCAAACAGCAAGCAATGCAGGTGTAGAAGCACGGTGGCTAGGAGAAACTCCCTAGAAAGGCCAAAACCTAGGAAGAAACCTAGAGAGGAACCAGGCTATGAAGGGTGGCCAGTCCTCTTCTGGCTGTGCCGGGTGGAGATTGTAACAGAACATGGCCAAGATGTTCAAATGTTCATAAATGACCAGCATGGTCAAATAATAATCAGGAGTAAATGTCAGTTGGCTTTTCATAGTCGATCATTAAGAGGATCTCTACCGCTCCTGCGGTCTCTAGAGAGTTGAAAACAGCAGGTCTGGGACAGGTAGCACGTCCGGTGGACAGGTCAGGGTTCCATAGCCGCAGGCAGAAAAGTTGAAACTGGAACAGCAGCAAGGTCAGGTGGACTGGGGACAGCAAGGAGTCATCATGCCCGGTAGTCCTGACGCATGGTCCTAGGGCTCAGGTCCTCCGAGAGAGAGAGAGAAAGAAAGAGAGAAGGAGAGAATTAGAGAGAGCATACTTAAATTCACACAGGACACCGGATAAGACGGGAGAAGTACTCCAGATATAACCAACTGACCCTAGCCCCCCGACACATAAACTACTGCAGCATAAATACTGGAGGCTGAGACAGGAGGGGTCAGGAGACACTGTGGCCCCATCCGATGATACCCCCCGGACAGGGCCAAACAGGAAGGATATAACCCCACCCACTTTGCCAAAGCACAGCCCCCGCACCACTAGAGGGATATCTTCAACCACCAACTTACAATCCTGAGACAAGGCCGAGTATAGCCCACAAAGATCTCCACCACAGCACAAACCAAGGGGGGGCGCCAACCCAGACAGGAAGATCACGTCAGTAACTCAACCCACTCAAGTGACGCACCCCTCCCAGGGACGGCATGAAAGAGCACCAGTAAGCCAGTGACTCAGCCCCTGTAATAGGGTTAGAGGCAGAGAATCCCAGTGGAGAGAGGGGAACCGGCCAGGCAGAGACAGCAAGGGTGGTTCGTTGCTCCAGAGCCTTTCCGTTCACCTTCACACTCCTGGGCCAGACTACACTCAATCATATTACCTACTGAAGAGATAAGTCTTCAGTAAAGACTTAAAGGTTGAGACCGAGTCTGCGTCTCTCACATGGGTAGGCAGACCATTCCATAAAAATGGAGATCTATAGGAGAAAGCCCTGCCTCCAGCTGTTTGCTTAGAAATTCTAGGGACAATTAGGAGGCCTGCGTCTTGTGACCGTAGCGTACGTGTAGGTATGTACGGCAGGACCAACTCGGAAAGATAGGTAGGAGCAAGCCCATGTAACGCTTTATAGGTTAACAGTAAAACCTTGAAATCAGCCCTTGCCTTAACAGGAAGCCAGTGTCGGGAAGCTAGCACTGGAGTAATATGATCAAATTTCTTGGTTCTAGTCAGGATTCTAGCAGCCGTATTTAGCACTAACTGAAGTTTATTTAGTGCTTTATCCGGGTAGCCGGAAAGTAGAGCATTGCAGTAGTTTAACCTGTTTGGGCTGCAGGGGCAGTATTGAGTAGCCGGATAAAAGGTGCCCATTTCAAACGGCCTCGTACTCAATTCCTGCTCGTACAATATGCATATTATTATTACTATTGGATAGAAAACACTCTCTAGTTTCTAAAACCGTTTGAATTATATCTGTGAGTAAAACAGAACTCATTTTGCAGCAAACTTCCTGACAGGAAGTGGAAAATCTGAAATCGATGCTCTCTTCTAGGGGCTGCCTATTAAAGTCCTTGATATTTATTAGTTTAGATGCACTTCATACGTCTTCCACTAGATGTCGACAAGGAGTGAGAGAAGAAATGGAGTGTGTAACTTGATCTCGGCTCGCATAATAGCTCTTGGCATGACGTGTCACCAGTTTCCTGTTTTCTGGAGAGCGCGCGAAGGGACCTGGATTTGCCTTCTGTACAGCTGTCGTTATAGACGACTAATATCTCCGGCTTTGATTTTATTTGATACATGTGACAATATCATCGTAAAGTATGTTTTTTCGGGCCTCCCGGGTGGCGCAGTGGTCTAGGGCACTGCATCGCAGTGCTAACTGCGCCACCAGAGTCTCTGGGTTCGCGCCCAGGCTCTGTCGCAGCCGGCCGCGACCGGGAGGTCCGTGGGGCGACGCACAATTGGGCTAGCGTCGTCCGGGTTAGGGTGGGTTTGGCCGGTAGGGATATCCTTGTCTCATCGCGCTCCAGCGACTCCTGTGGCGGGCCGGGCGCAGTGCGCGCTAACCAAGGGGGCCAGGTGCACGGTGTTTCCTCCGACACATTGGTGCGGCTGGCTTCCGGGTTGGAGGCGCGCTGTGTTAAAGAAGCAGTGCGGCTTGGTTGGGTTGTGCTTCGGAGGACGCATGGCTTTCGACCTTCGTCTCTCCCGAGCCCGTACGGGAGTTGTAGCGATGAGACAAGATAGTAATTACTAGCGATTGGATACCACGAAAATTGGGGAGAAAAGGGGATAAAAAAATAAAAAATAAAAAAATAAAAAAATAAAGTATGTTTTTTCAATATAGTTTCATTAGATTATTGAAATTTTTTCGGGACGTTAGGCGTGTTGCGTTGTGTGCCTTTGTTCAGGAAGGAGAGCTTAGCGCCACTTTGCTAGCTTTCCGTGCTAATTGACTGGAGAAGAGGACATTCTAAATCCAAACAACGATTGTTCCCGACAAAGGACCCCTTGTACAACATTCTGATGAAAGATCATCAAAAGTAGGACCCATTTTATGATGTTATTTCATATATCTGTCGTACATGTGAACTAGTCGTTTGCGCCCAGGTTTTGGGTACTCTCTCGCCATAACGTAAACTGCATATCGTATTGAAGTTATTTTTAGAATTCTAACATGGCGATTGCATTAAGAACTAGTGTATCTATCATTTCCTATACAACATGTATTTTTTAGTTATGTTTATGAATAGTAATTTGGTCAGAATATGTGTGTCAGAAAAAGTGTCAGAAAAATATCCGGACGTTGTGGGAAAAAGATGCTACGTTAGCACAATGTTAGCACAATGTATAACCACTGATTTCAGCTCTAAATGTGCACATTTTCGAACAAAACATAAGTGTATGTATAACCTGATGTTATAGGACTGTCATCTGATGAAGCTTATCAAGGTTAGTCAAAAATTATATATCTTGCTGGTTTATTCGCTATCGCTAACGTGCCTATTGCTATCGCTAACGTGCCTTGATGAATGAATGCGGTAGTGTGGTAGGCTATTGTAGTAAGCTAATATAATGCTATATTGTGTTTTCGCTGTAAAACACTTAAAAAAATCGGAAATATTGGCTGGATTCACAAGATGTTTGTCTTTAATTTGCTGTACACCATCGATTTTTCAAAAATGTTTTATGATGAGTATTTAGGTATTTGACGTTGGTGTCTGTAATTATTCTGGCAGCTTTCGGTGCAATTTCTGATTGTAGCTGCAATGTAAACTATGATTTATACCTGAAATATGCACATTTTTCGAACAAAACATAGATTTATTGAATAACATGTTATAAGACTGTCATCTGATGAAGTTGTTTGTTGGTTAGTTTGGTTGGTTCTTGGTTAGTTAGGTTGGCTTTGTGCATGCTACCTGTACTGTGAAAAATGTTAGTGCTTTTTTGTATTTGGTGGTGAGCTAACATAAATATACGTGCTGTTTTCGCTGTAAAACATTTTAAAAATCGGACATGTTGGCTGGATTCACAAGATGTGTACCTTTCATTTGCTGTATTGGACTTGTTAATGTGTGAAAGTTAAATATTTCAAAAAAATATATTTTGAATTTCGCGCCCTGCACTTGAAGTGGCTGTTGTCATATTGTGGCCGGCCTCGGGCTTGCAGCCAGAAGAAGCTAACCTAGAAGTAACAAAAGCATGGATACATTTTTCAGCATAATTTTTGTACAGAAAATTTCTGATTTTTGCAATGTTACGTAGATCACAACGTCATTTAGCAACTTTTAGCAACAAATCAACCTGCCTCTAGCAACTTACCCTGAAAATTAGTTGGCAACACTGTACCCAACGTTTATTGACTTGATTATTTACATCATTCTTAGCTAAGTAGTATAGTCGAGCGATTCAATGGCTATCTACTCAGATTTCAGAGCACTCTTGCTCAGAATAACTGATGAATTTACGATCGCTCAACACCCGTTGAATATGGCCGGTGTCAGTAAATGTCTGGGAAAAAAGCATCATTAAATTGTTGCCAGCAGGACTGTTACAGTCCCCAATGCTCTGGATTACATGAAAACATCCTAACCAGTTTTGCTAAGGCGAGTAAAATGGTCAGAGTGAGGTGTTCTCTCATTTGTGTCTGGAAGTAGCTAGCCAACACTGCCAGTTAGCTTGGGTGGTTGACTGCCATTGAACGCTCGGATCAACCCTACTCCTCGGCCAGAGCGTCCAGTGTGTGCTATGAACGCTCCGAGAGCGAAACGCTCTAAATTTACAAACGGACCATCTGACAACGCTCTGGATTTACGAATGCCCAGAACGCACTCTAGCAATCCAGATTGAATTTACGAACACACCCGAAATCGTGAAATGTTTAGCTGGTCATTTGTTAATCTAACAAGCTAGCAAGAAGTTGCATAGCAACAGCATCAACTTCTTGAAGACAGGCGAAGCTCTAGTATGCTCAACTGAAATGGTACCGTTCGTTTACAGTATGCTAAAATTAACTAATAGTATATAGAATGTGGTAGATACTCATTAAGTACTTAGTATACAGTATGTTAGTATGTGTATTCAAACACATCTTATGTCTTCTTCTGAGACTGTTTACTGCATGGTCATTCCGTCCCAATTTCTGTACTGGATTGCAGATACTATGCCCTAACATGTACTTTCCCTAACTTATCAGTTCACCAGTCTTTGTCATTAAAGGCGAAGGTCCAGCCCTGTATCAGCCTAATGAAGATGGTGATTTTGCTCCCTCTTCAGCAGGATAAGAGAGGATCTTTTCTATTCCTGCTAGGTCACATGGTATCACACCTACGTGTTGAGACCCATTTTTATAACCAATTGTCTTTGAGGTAGAGAAAGTATTTTGGTGGAGAAACCTTAAGTTGGTTAAGGTCAATTCAACATAATGTTCAGCATGACATTCAAATGGCACATCGCTACATATACAATACATATCTATCCATCTATCAATGATTAAATAAAGGTAACACATTAATAAAACCATATCTGAATCACAGTGAGGTAAAACTATGACTACAGTAAAATCATTGGGATTACAATGACCTGTCAGTGGAAATAACCTACTATACTATACAGTGATGATCTAGTAGCCATTTGGCTGTAAAGTTTATCACAGTTAACTAAACTACAGTGGGTCAAAAAAGTATTTAGTCAGCCACCAATTGTGTAAGTTCTCCCACTTAAAAAGATGAGAGAGGCCTGTAATTTTCATCATAGGTACACTTCAACTATGACAGACAAAATCAGAATTTTTTTCCCAGAAAATCACATTGTAGGATTTTTAATGAATTTATTTGCAAATTATGGTGGAAAATAAGTATTTGGTCACCTACAAACAAGCAAGATTTCTGGCTCTCACAGACCTGTAACTTCTTCTTTAAGAGGCTCCTCTGTCCTCCACTCGTTACCTGTATTAATAGCACCTGTTTGAACTTGTTATCAGTATAAAAGACACCTGTCCACAACCGCAAACAGTCACACTCCAAACTCCACTATGGCCAAGACCAAAGAGCTGTCAAAGGACACCAGAAACAAAATTGTAGACCTGCACCAGGCTGGGAAGACTGAATATGCAATAGGTAAGCAGCTTGGTTTGAAGAAATCAACTGTGGGAGCAATTATTAGGAAATGGAAGACATACAAGACCACTGATAATCTCCCTCGATCTGGGGCTCCACGCAAGATCTCACCCCGTGGGGTCAAAATGATCACAAGAACGGTGAGCAAAAATCCCAGAACCACACAGGGGGACCTAGTGAATGACCTGCAGAGAGCTGGGACCAAAGTAACAAAGCCTACCATCAGTAACACACTACGCCACACTAGTAACACACTCCAAATGCTCTCTAGCAAACCTCAGACGGGCCTGGACATGTACTGGCTTAAGCAGGGGGACACGTCTGGCACTGCAGGATTTGAGTCCCTGGCGGCGTAGTGTGTTACTGATGGTAGGCTTTGTTACTTTGGTCCCAGCTCTCTGCAGGTCATTCACTAGGTCCCCCGCCAGGGACTCAAATCCTGCAGTGCCAGACGTGTCTCCCTGCTTAAGCCAGTACATGTCCAGGCCCGTCTGAAGTTTGCTAGAGAGCATTTGGATGATCCAGAAGAAGATTGGGAGAATGTCATATGGTCAGATGAAACCAAAATAGAACTTTTTGGTAAAAACTCAACTCGTCGTGTTTGGAGGACAAAGAATGCTGAGTTGCATCCAAAGAACACCATACCTACTGTGAAGCATGGGGGTGGAAACATCATGCTTTGGGGCTGTTTTTCTGCAAAGGGACCAGGACGACTGATCCGTGTAAAGGACAGAATGAATGGGGCCATGTATCGTGAGATTTTGAGTGAAAACCTCCTTCCATCAGCAAGGGCATTGAAGATGAAACGTGGCTGGGTCTTTCAGCATGACAATGATCCCAAACACACCGCCCGGGCAACGAAGGAGTGGCTTCGTAAGAAGCATTTCAAGGTCCTGGAGTGGCCTAGCCAGTCTCCAGATCTCAACCCCATAGAAAATCTTTGGAG
Organism: Salvelinus namaycush; assembly: GCF_016432855.1. Lineage (NCBI taxonomy): Eukaryota > Metazoa > Chordata > Actinopteri > Salmoniformes > Salmonidae > Salvelinus > Salvelinus namaycush. Next base: position 25,016,037 of record NC_052339.1, read on the forward strand.
GGAGTTGAAAGTCCGTGTTGCCCAGCAACAGCCCCAAAACATCACTGCTCTAGAGGAGATCTGCATGGAGGAATGGGCCAAAATACCAGCAACAGTGTGTGAAAACCTTGTGAAGACTTACAGAAAACGTTTGACCTCTGTCATTGCCAACAAAGGGTATATGACAAAGTATTGAGATAAACTTTTGTTATTGACCAAATACTTATTTTCCACCATAATTTGCAAATAAATTCATTAAAAATCCTACAATGTGATTTTCTGGATTTTTTTTTCTCATTTTGTCTGTCATAGTTGAAGTGTACCTGTGATGAAAATTACAGGCCTCTCTCATCTTTTTAAGTGGGAGAACTTGCACAATTGGTGGCTGACTAAATACTTTTTTGCCCCACTGTATATCTAGCCTGTACAGTCCAATTACTGCTCCAATATAACCATTCAACTGTATCAAGGTCTTTATATTAAAAACTGTATCTGTGTTCCTGTCTGGTAAAGGGCTCATGATGACTGTGGAAGACTTTTAGTATATGGAATCCTTAATAACAGAATGCACAAGGACAAGACTGTCAGGATCGTTCATGTATACATTTATTTAACTTGGTAATATTTCCTAACCACTTGTTGGAGTGGTTACAATGTAACAATATGGATGTACGGTTCTGTTTCAGTGTTTTTATCTTAGCAATGCATAAACATCATTCAAAAGGGGTTTGAACCCACATTTAAACCGGAGAAGTGACCGGTGTTAGTAGAATCATTCAAAACCCTAGCTCTGCTGGCCAATGCTGAGCGATAGTGCAATTGCTCCAACATGCCTGTATCCTTATGAACGTGAATCACTGTGTCGGTGTCAGTATCTTCACAGATCCATGAAAGACTCCGAACCCAGGATAGAGAGGCTGAGTGAATGGGGTCTGGACTCTGTGGAGGAGGGTCAATGTGTCAAAGACACTGCAGAAAGACAGAGTTCCTGCCCTGTGGTCCAGGTACACTCGTACTCTGGTGAAGCAGGGGACAGATATGTCAGTCTGTTCACTACTGTGATAGAATAAGCAGCGAGAGACACGAGACCTCAAACACCAGGCCTGATGACTGTTTCTCAACCACTCCTCAGGTCCTCTCCTGTTGATCCCTTTATATGAGACAGCTATATCAATCCACCCACTCCACTCTACCTCCCAGACTCCAGACAGACCCTCTCTACACAACACCTGGTAGTTGGTGGTAAATCTGTCTGGATGGTCAGGATAGGACTGGACCTTATTACTCCATGTCTCCTTTCTGTTCCCCTCAGACAGACACAGATTTGTATGGGCTGTGGTGGGATCCAATGTGAGCTGACAGGAATCTGAAGATGAAATGTATTTGTGCATCCAGGTGTGTTTGTATGTATATGTGTGTGTGTGTGTGTGTGTGTGTGTGTGTGTGTGTGTGTGTGTGTGTGTGTGTGTGTGTGTGTGTGTGTGTGTGTGTGTGTGTGTGTGTGTGTGTGTGTGTGTGTGTGTGTTTGTCTGTGTACATGCAGATGCACAGTATGTCCTTTACTCACATTCCAAAAACTCCTCTCTGGTCTTGGGTTCAGGCCTTGTCTCCCGACAGGTGATGTCATTCCTACGTGATGCCAGTCCTCCAACTGACAGTCCAGACTGAGTCTTCCCAAATGACGGAGGATAATGGGGCTCAGAAGGTGGAACAATGTAGACTTTGTTACTATGGAGACACAGGAAACCAAATATCACTGTTCAATACTGATCATGACATAAACATAACAGAAAGTCAAAGGGGTCAGTGGTTGAAAGAGGTTCAGATCATTTGTTTTATTAATAAGTTATGTCAATGACCAGATAGAAAGTGAAGTGAAGCTAAAATGTATACATTTGTCTCTATACTCCAGCATTTTGGATTTGATATCAACTGTTTCGTTTAAGGTGACAGTATATAATGCCACCTTTCATTTGAGGGTATTTTCATACATATCTGTTTTACCGTTTAGAAATGAAAGCACTTCATGTATCTAGTCCCCCCAATTGAATACATATATCTTTTTACAAGTATTTGGACAAATTCACTTATAGTGTGTCCAAATAGTTAAAAATGTTGTATATTTTTAGCACTCAAAGACTACATCAAGCTTGTGACTGTTTTGGATGCATTTGCAGTTTGTTTTGGTTGTGTTTCAGATTATGTTTTGCCCAATAGGAACTGAATGGACAATAATGTATCGTTCTATTTTGGAGACACTTGTTACTGAACACTTCTAATTAATGTGCATTTTTTGTGGGGGCATGATCTTTGTTCCTCTGTAACCTTCTCACTCATCATTATTCACTATTCATTCATGATTATCCATAATCATGGTAGCATCCACATTAATGTAGAAGTGAAAGCAGAAACCTATTCTGTTCTTATTTACAATAAGTGACTCCAAATTTACACAATACATTATTTACCATTAATTTATATTGGGCGTAACATAATCTGAAATACAACCAAAACAAACTGCAAATACATCCAACAAGTTTGTAGAGTCACAAGCTTGATGTGTGAATTTGTCCAAATACTTATGAAAAAAAACACGTATTCAAATAGGGGACTACTACATACATAAAGTGCTTTCATTTATAAAAGAGGTATGTATGAATATATCCTGAAATAAAGGGTGACAATCTGAACTGTCACCTCATAAAACATTGCATCTCAAAGTCTAAACGCTGGAGTATAGAGCCAAATTGACACATTTTAGCTTCACTGTCCAAATAGTGTATGTAGCCAACCTTTTACAGAGAGTTTGGCAATTTCCCCAGAGCAGATGTTTTCGATTAGACTTTTCAACCCAGAGACTGATTTCTTAACATCCTCAAATGAGATGTGCTGGTTGACAGTGATGCATGGTAAGGCCTCAGATCCAGAAAACAGGGAAAAGATTATTGTTGAGAAAGAAAGACATTTAACTTTCATCAGAAACACCTGATGCTGTGGACAAAAAATCCAGTGATGTCACCTGGAGGAATGTGATGTTGTCCTCTGTGTGTGAGAGCTGCTCCAGCTCAGCTTCTCTCCTCCTCAGCTCAGCCATCTCCTGCTCCAGTTGCTTCAGGAGTCCTTCAGCACGACTCACTTCAGCCTTCTCCTGGGCTTTGATCTGCTCCTTCACCTCAGAGCACCTTCTCTCAATGGAGCGGATCAGCTCAGTAAAGATCTTCTCACTGTCTTCCACTGCTGCTTGTGCTGAGTACTGTTGAAACAAACAGAGAGAGGGGAGGGATTCCAATTCAATATCAGAACCCCATACATCCTGTTACTCACAGTGGGGCTCAGTGTGATCGAAACATGGCCCAGCAGTGGACTCCTCACTGGTTCCAGTTTTACTGAAGTTTAGTTTAGGAAGAGTAAGTCAATTTAAAAATGACTATCTGCTAAGTGAATACATATAAATGGTCAACACTCGCCTTGAGTGACTTCACAGCATGTCTCACCTCCTGTATCTCTTTCTCTCTCTTCTGGATTCTCTGTTTGGATTTCTGCTGTTCCTCCTCCAGCTGGCTCTGCAGCTAAACACATGTAATTCCATGGTTCATTTGTGCAAGTGATTCTGTCTTAATGAAAACAGATATAACTGTATGATAAAAGGTCTCCTGCATGGCAGAAAAGTGCATTAGACTGCTAACCCAAAGCCTAGACAAACCTCTTTGGGCTAGGGTCCCTTTTTCAGAATTCCGACCTGTCTGACGTGCCCAAAGTAAACCGCCTGTTACACAGGTCCAGAATCTAGGATATGCATATAATTGGTAGCATTGGATAGAAACACTTTGAAGTTTCTAAAACTGTTAAAATAATGTCTGTGAGTATAACAGAATTGATATGGCAGGCAAAAATCAGAAGAAAATCCAATCGAAAAAAATAATAATTGGGATCTCCCAGGTACTTCCAATGCAAAGCCATTGACTATATCCAGTAAGAGTTTCTTATTGTTCTAGTTATGATTTCGTATTTCTGTCGAAAATGTGTCGTCGTATTTTGGGCGCTGATTTTGGACGCTGTCTCGCTATAACGTAAGCTATAACGTAAGCTGTATGTCGTACGGTTGGAGCGAGTAGTCGCATTTCGCTTCGCTCCACAGGTAGTATTACATTTAATTTAATTTCATTACAGTACAACGGTTTGATTTGTTTGATCTTAGCACTTTTTTCTTAGCTAGCTACATAGCCGTCTTTGTATCAAAGATAATTGTGTAGTTTAGATTATTATCGAATTATCGAATCTTCTAACGTTGTCAACACTGCTAGCTAGCCAGCTAGCCAACTTCTACCGAATCATTACAACGGAACGATTTGATTAGTGTAGTGTTAGCTAGCTATATAGTTGTCTTTGCTGTCTTTGTATCTAAGATAATTGTGTAGTTTAGAGTAATTATCTAGCCAGTTATCGAGGTTACCTAGCCAGCTCCACTTTCAAACAAAGTCAGCTAGCCAGCTATTTTCGCCGTCCTAACGTTGTCAACACTGCTAGCTAACCAGCTAGCCAACTTCTACCGAAACAGTACAACGGAATGATTTGATTAGTGTAGTGTTAGCTAGCTACATAGTTGTCTTTGCTGTCTTTGTATCTAAGATAATTGTGTAGTTTAGAGTAATTATCTAGCCAGTTATCGAGGTTACCTAGCCAGTTATCGAGGCTACCTAGCCAGCAACACTTTCAAACAAAGTCAACAACGCAGCCACTGCTAGCTAGCCTACTTCACCAGCCAGCAGTACAGCATCATTTTAATCATTTTAGTCAATAAGATTTTTGCAACGTAAGCTTAACTTTCTGAACATTCGAGACGTGTAGTCCACTTGTCATTCCAATCTCCTTTGCATTAGCGTAGCCTCTTCTGTAGCCTGTCAACTATGTGTCTGTCTATCCCTGTTCTCTCCTCTCTGCACAGACCATACAAACGCTTCACACCGCGTGGCCGCTGCCACCCTAACCTGGTGGTCCCAGCGCGCACGACCCACGTGGAGTTCCAGGTCTCCGGCAGCCTCTGGAACTGCCGATCTGCGGCCAACAAGGCAGAGTTCATCTCAGCCTATGCTTCCCTCCAGTCCCTCGACTTCTTGGCACTGACGGAAACATGGATTACCACAGATAACACTGCTACTCCTACTGCTCTCTCCTCTTCTGCCCACGTGTTCTCGCACACCCCGAGAGCTTCTGGTCAGCGGGTGGTGGCACTGGGATCCTCATCTCTCCCAAGTGGACATTCTCTCTTTCTCCCCTGACCCATCTGTCTATCGCCTCCTTTGAATTCCATGCTGTCACAGTTACCAGCCCTTTCAAGCTTAACATCCTTATCATTTATCGCCCTCCAGGTTCCCTTGGAGAGTTCATCAATGAGCTTGACGCCTTGATAAGTTCCTTCCCTGAGGATGGCTCACCTCTCACAGTTCTGGGTGACTTTAACCTCCCCACGTCTACCGTTGACTCATTCCTCTCTGCCTCCCTCTTTCCACTCCTCTCCTCTTTTGACCTCACCCTCTCACCTTCCCCCCCTACTCACAAGGCAGGCAATACGCTTGACCTCATCTTTACTAGATGCTGTTCTTCCACTAATCTCATTGCAACTCCCCTCCAAGTCTCCGACCACTACCTTGTATCCTTTTCCCTCTCGCTCTCATCCAACACTTCCCACTCTGCCCCTACTCGGATGGTATCGCGCCGTCCCAACCTTCGCTCTCTCTCCCCCGCTACTCTCTCCTCTTCCATCCTATCATCTCTTCCCTCTGCTCAAACCTTCTCCAACCTATCTCCTGATTCTGCCTCCTCAACCCTCCTCTCCTCCCTTTCTGCATCCTTTGACTCTCTATGTCCCCTATCCTCCAGGCCGGCTCGGTCCTCCCCTCCTGCTCCGTGGCTCGACGACTCATTGCGAGCTCACAGAACAGGGCTCCGGGCAGCCGAGCGGAAATGGAGGAGAACTCGCCTCCCTGCGGACCTGGCATCCTTTCACTCCCTCCTCTCTACATTTTCCTCTTCTGTCTCTGCTGCTAAAGCCACTTTCTACCACTCTAAATTCCAAGCATCTGCCTCTAACCCTAGGAAGCTCTTTGCCACCTTCTCCTCCCTCCTGAATCCTCCTCCCCCTCCCCCCCCTCCTCCCTCTCTGCGGATGACTTCGTCAACCATTTTGAAAAGAAGGTTGACGACATCCGATCCTCGTTTGCTAAGTCAAACGACACCGCTGGTTCTGCTCACACTGCCCTACCCTATGCTTTGACCTCTTTCTCCCCTCTCTCCCCAGATGAAATCTCGCGTCTTGTGACGGCCGGCCGCCCAACAACCTGCCCGCTTGACCCTATCCCCTCCTCTCTTCTCCAGACCATTTCCGGAGACCTTCTCCCTTACCTCACCTCGCTCATCAACTCATCCTTGACCGCTGGCTACGTCCCTTCCGTCTTCAAGAGAGCGAGAGTTGCACCCCTTCTGAAAAAACCTACACTCGATCCCTCCGATGTCAACAACTACAGACCAGTATCCCTTCTTTCTTTTCTCTCCAAAACTCTTGAACGTGCCGTCCTTGGCCAGCTCTCCTGCTATCTCTCCCAGAATGACCTTCTTGATCCAAATCAGTCAGGTTTCAAGACTAGTCATTCAACTGAGACTGCTCTTCTCTGTGTCACGGAGGCGCTCCGCACTGCTAAAGCTAACTCTCTCTCCTCTGCTCTCATCCTTCTAGACCTATCGGCTGCCTTTGATACTGTGAACCATCAGATCCTCCTCTCCACCCTCTCCGAGTTGGGCATCTCCGGCGCGGCCCACGCTTGGATTGCGTCCTACCTGACAGGTCGCTCCTACCAGGTGGCGTGGCGAGAATCTGTCTCCTCACCACGTGCTCTCACCACTGGTGTCCCCCAGGGCTCTGTTCTAGGCCCTCTCCTATTCTCGCTATACACCAAGTCACTTGGCTCTGTCATAACCTCACATGGTCTCTCCTATCATTGCTATGCAGACGACACACAATTAATCTTCTCCTTTCCCCCTTCTGATAACCAGGTGGCGAATCGCATCTCTGCATGTCTGGCAGACATATCAGTGTGGATGACGGATCACCACCTCAAGCTGAACCTCGGCAAGACGGAGCTGCTCTTCCTCCCGGGGAAGGACTGCCCGTTCCATGATCTCGCCATCACGGTTGACAACTCCATTGTGTCCTCCTCCCAGAGCGCTAAGAACCTTGGCGTGATCCTGGACAACACCCTGTCGTTCTCAACTAACATCAAGGCGGTGGCCCGTTCCTGTAGGTTCATGCTCTACAACATTCGCAGAGTACGACCCTGCCTCACACAGGAAGCGGCGCAGGTCCTAATCCAAGCACTTGTCATCTCCCGTCTGGATTACTGCAACTCGCTGTTGGCTGGGCTCCCTGCCTGTGCCATTAAACCCCTACAACTCATCCAGAACGCCGCAGCCCTTCTGGTGTTCAACCTTCCCAAGTTCTCTCACGTCACCCCGCTCCTCCGCTCTCTCCACTGGCTTCCAGTTGAAGCTCGCATCCGCTACAAGACCATGGTGCTTGCCTACGGAGCTGTGAGGGGAACGGCACCTCCATACCTTCAGGCTCTGATCAGGCCCTACACCCAAACAAGGGCACTGCGTTCATCCACCTCTGGCCTGCTCGCCTCCCTACCTCTGAGGAAGTACAGTTCCCGCTCAGCCCAGTCAAAACTGTTCGCTGCTCTGGCACCCCAATGGTGGAACAAACTCCCTCACGACGCCAGGTCAGCGGAGTCAATCACCACCTTCCGGAGACACCTGAAACCCCACCTCTTTAAGGAATACCTAGGATAGGATAAAGTAATCCTTCTAACCCCCCTCCCCCCCCCTTAAAAGATTTAGATGCACTATTGTAAAGTGGCTGTTCCACTGGATATCATAAGGTGAATGCACCAATTTGTAAGTCGCTCTGGATAAGAGCGTCTGCTAAATGACTTAAATGTAAAATGTAAATGTACTAAGGTTATTTAAAAAAATCTAACACAGCGGTTGCAATAAGAACTAGTGTATCTTTCATTTGCTGTCCAACCTGTATTTTTTAGTAAAGTTATTATTAGTTATTTGATTCGATTAGGTGCCTCTCCAAGATTTCTCCGGACAATATTTCTGCATCACTACGTATTCACATTGTAAAACCACGAATTGTGCCGCTAAATATGCACATTTTCGAACAAACCATATATGTATTGTGTAATATGATGTTATAGGACTGTCATCTGATGAAGTTTGAGAAGGTTAGTGAAAAAATTTATATCTTTTGCTGGTTTATTCGCTATCGCTAACGTGCCTTGAATGAATGCGGATGTGTGGTAGGCTATTGTAGTAAGCTAATATAATGCTATATTGTGTTTTCGCTGTAAAACACTTAAAAAATCTGAAATATTGGCTGGATTCACAAGATGTTTGTCTTTCATTTGCTGTACACCGTGTATTTTTCATAAATGTTTTATGATGAGTATTTAGGTATTTCACGTTGGTTTCTGTAGTTATTCTAGCTGCTTTGGTGAGACTTGTGATGGTGGCTGCAATGTAAAACTATGATTTATACCTGAAATATGCACATTTTTCGAACAAAACATATGCTATACAATAAATCTGTTATAAGACTGTCATCTGATGAAGTTGTTTCTTGGTTAGTGACTATTTATATCTTTATTTGGTCGAATTTGTGATAGCTACCTATGCAGTAAAAAAATTGTGAAAATATGCGGTTGGGTCTTTTGCTATCGTGGTTAGCTAATAGAAATACATATTGTGTTTTCGCTGTAAAACATTTTAAAAATCGGAAATGATGGCTGGATTCACAAGATGTGTATCTTTCATCTGGTGTCTTGGACTTGTGATTTCATGATATTTAGATGCTAGTATTTACTTGTGGCGCTATGCTAGTCAGCTTTTTTACTGATGAGGGTGCTCCCGGATCCGGGATGAGTACCAAGTAGAAGTTAATCACTAACCTTCGATTATTTTCATCAGATGACACTCATAGGACTTCATGTTACACAATACATGCATGTTTTGTTTGATTAAATTCATATTTATATCAAAAAATCTGAGTTTACATTGAGGCGACTAGATTCACTAGTGGCAAAAACATCAAGTGACTTTGCATAGCCACATCGTTTCAACAGAAATACTCATAAATATAGATGATAATACAAGTTGTACACATGGAATTATAGATATACCTCTCCTTAATGCAACCGCTGTGTCAGATTACAAAAAAACCTTACGGAAAAAGAAACCCACGCTATAATCTGAGACGGCGCTCAAAAGTAAAACACCACAGCCGCAAAGATGGCGTCAACATAAACAAGAAAATATATGATAAATATTCCCTTACCTTTGATGATCTACATCAGAAAGCACACCAGGAATCCCAGGTCCACAATAAATGTTTGTTTTGTTCGAAAAAATCCGTTATTTATGTCCAAATACCTTCTTTTGTTAGCGCGTCTGGTTTACATATCCAAACGCTAATTCTGGTCAGCGTTATATCGGACAAAAACTTCAAAAAGTGATATTACCGGTCGAAGAAACATTTCAAACTAAGTACAGAATCAATCATTAGGATGTTTTTAACATATAGCTTCAATAAAGTTCCAACCGGAGTATTCTTTCTTGTCTTCGTGAGCAATGGAACTGCAAGTGAGTACCATGAGGAAAATGCATGATCAGAAAATGGCTGCTTGATGGACACCTGACTGATTCTGCTATCATTCTCTCCCACAACATCATAGAAGTCTCATTATAATTTATTTTGATGGTTGACATCTAGTGGAACCCCTAGGCAGTGCACAATCATTCATATCTCAAGGGGATTTCATTAGGGACTCTGGTGAATACATACAAGCTCAGATTTCTGACTTCCTGTTTTGATTTCAACTCAGGATTTTGCCTGCCAATATGAGTTCTGTTAATCTCACAGACATAGTTCAAACAGTTTTAGAAACTTTAGAGTGTTTTCTATCCAATACTACTAATAATATGCAAATATTAGCAACTATGACTGAGGAGCAGGCCGTTTGATATGGGCACCTTTCATCCAAGCTACTCAATACTGCCCCTTCAACCATAAGAAGTTAAAAGGGCCAGGATGAATCAAGCTAGATTACAGGCAATGACTTAGAAGGGAGTATTAAAGCTCTCTAACATGTAATTATATCAAGAAGACTTTATAATAGACCAAATTATTAGGGTGAGGCACATTGAACGCCGTTTGGGTCTTTGCGTGTCAAAAAAGATACACGTCATATAACACTATTTGTCACGATCGTCGTCAGGGTGGAAGTGACCGGACTAAGGTGCAGCGTGGTGAGCGTACATTTCTTTTTTTTATGAATGTCGCCAACAAAAACAAGAAACAACAAAAACGAACGTGAAGCTGACTAGGGCTATACAGGCCACTAACACAGACAACTACCCACAACTAAGGTGGAAAAACAGGCTGCCTAAGTATGATTCCCAATCAGAGACAACGATAGATAGCTGTCCCTGATTGAGAACCATACCCGGCCAAAACATAGAAACAGAAAACATAGAAATAAAGAAACTAGAATGCCCACCCTAGTCACACACTGGCCTAACCAAAATAGAGAATAAAAGCCTCTCTATGGCTTTTATTCTAGGGCGTGACAGTACCCCTCCCAAAGGTGCGAACTCTGGCCGCAAAACCTGACTCTATAGGGGAGGGTCCGGGTGGGCATCTACTTCGGTGGCGGCTCCGGTGCGGAATGCAGACCCCGCTCCAGCTCTGGCTCTCCCCACTTTGGTGGCGCCTCTGGACTGGGGACCCTCGCTGCAGGCCCCGGACTGGGGGCCCTCGTTGCAAGCCCCGGACTGGGGGCCCTCGCTGCAGGCCCCGGACTGGGGTCCCTCGCTGCAGGCCCCGGACTGGGGACCCTCGCTGCAGGCCCCGGACTGGGGGCCCTCGTTGCAGGCCCCGGACTGGGGGCCCTTGCTGCAAGCCCCGGACTGGGGGCCCTTGCTGCAGGCCCCGGACTGGGGACCCTCGCTGCAGGCCCCGGATTGCGGACCCTCGCTGGCGGCTCCGGACTGGGGAACAGTGCTGGAGGCTCGGGACTGGGAGCCTCCGCTGGAGGTTCCGGACTGGAGGCCGTCGTTGGAGGCTCTGGACTGGAGACCGTCGTTGGAGGCTCCGGACTGGAAACCGTCGCTGCAGGCTCCAGACCGCGGATCAATACTGGAGGCTTCGTGCCATGGATCCTCATTGCAGGCTCCGGGCCATGGACCATCACTGGAGGCTTCGTGCCATGAATCATCACTGGAGGCTTCGTGCCATGGATCATCACTGGAGGCTTCATGCCATGGATCATCACTGGAGGCTTCGTGCCATGGATCCTCATTGCAGGCTCCGGGCCATGGACCATCACTGGAGGCTTCGTGCCATGAATCATCACTGGAGGCTTCGTGCCATGGATCATCACTGGAGGCTTCGTGCCATGGATCATCACTGGAGGCTTCATGCCATGGATCATCACTGGAGGCTTCGTGCCAAGGATCATCACTGGAGGTTTCGTGCCATGGATCATCACTGCAGGCTTCGTGCCATGGATCATCACTGGAGTGAGGAGACGTATGGACAGCCTGGTGTGTGGAGCTGCCACAGGGCTTACCAGGCTGGAGAGACATACAGGAGGCCTGGTTCTGGGAGCAGGCACAGGACTGACCAGGCTGGGGAGACATACAGGAGGCCTGGTTCTGGGAGCAGGCACAGGACTCACCAGGCTGGGGAGACATACTGGAGGCCTTGTTCTTGGAGCAGGCACCGGATACACTGGGCCGTGGAGGCGCACTGGAGATCTCGAGCGTAGAGCCTGCACAATCCGTCCTGGCTGGATGGTTACCTTCGCCCGGCAAAGGCGGGGCACTGGCACAGGATGCACTGGGCTGTCCAGACGCACCGGAGACACAGTGCACAGAGCCGGCGCAGGATATCCTGGGCCGTAAAGACGCACTGGCGGCCAGATGCGCTGAGCCGGCACCATCCGTCCTGGCTGGATGCCCACTCTAGCCCGGCCGATGTGGGGAGCTGGAATGTAGTGCACTGGGCAGGGAACGCGCACTGGAGACACCGTGCGCTCCACCGCATAACATGGTGCCTGACCAGTACCACGCTCCCTACGGTAAGCACGAGGAGTTGGCTCAGGTCTCCAACCTGACTCAGCCAATCTCCTCGTGTGCCCCCCCCAAAAATGTTTGGGGAGTGGCCTCCCGGTCTTTCGTGCCAGCCGTGACCCTGTGTATTCCTGGGCCCTTTTACTCGCTGCCTCCGCTTTCCTCGTTGCTTCCACCTGCTCCCAGGGCAGGCGATCCTTTCCCGCCAGGATGTCCTTCGACGTCCAGGATCCTTTCCCATTCAGGATGTCACGTAAATCCCAAATTTCAGCCCTTTGGGTCCTGCCATAGAGTTATATTACAAGTGCCCTGCTAAGAAGGCTCAAGGTCATTGGCCACAGATAAAATAACGTCAAATCACATTATATCTACAGTAGCTTTGATTGGACTGATCATGTCAACATCTTACTTTCAAAGTCCTAGCTAGCAATAAACAACTTCTCTGAAAACGGCCTATGCAGCATCGATATTTGTCAGAAATACTTATTCTAGTGTCAAAAGGTGTAAATAGGATAATTTTGTGCATAAAGTCAGTCTCGTCCAAAACGGTTCGTCATGACTGGCGAGTTGGGTTTTGATTTCAACAATTCTCACTTAGCCACTAACACATGATACACAGCTGCGGTGATGGGGCTCTATCCAATCCTACCGCAGAACACAGAAACGGTGAGACAGACCTGCCCATCAGCGCAGCGGATCTAACTGTTTACATAAGACAACTATTTTTTTTAACTTGAGAAATACTGCACCAAACACCTTAGTTAGATGTAAAATTGCATGACTAAAACCTCTGCAAAAAACTAAAAAATGTATTACAGATATATTTTAGTTATCTTAGATTCACTTTGACTATTTTGAGGAAGCAATACTGGCTTTGTTCCTATGGTGTCTCATGGGAGACAAACTTCAGTAACTCCCACATACAACCACACCCCCAAGACTGAAATCTTGCTTTTCTTAAAGCTGCAATATGTAACTTTTTGGGGGACTCGACCAAATTCGCATGAAATCAAATCAAATCAAATTGTATTAGTCACATGCGCTGAATACAACAGGTAAGACCTTACAGTGAAATGCTTACTTACGAGCCCCTAACCAACAATGTGGTTAAACAAAATATGGATAAAAATAAAAGTAATTAAAGAGCAGCAGTAAAATAACAACACCGAGACTATATACAGGGGGGTACCGGTACAGCGTCAATGTGCGGGTGTACCGGTTAGTTGAGGTAATATATACTGTATATACTGTACATGTAGGTAGAGTTATTAAAGAGACTATGCATTGATGATAACAACAGAGAGTGTGGGGGGGGGGGGGGGGCAATGCAAAGAGTCTGGGTAGCCATTTGATTAGGTGTTCAGGAGTTTTATGGCTTGGGGGTAGATGCTGTTTAGAAGCCTCTTGGACCTAGACTTGGCGCTCCGGTACCGCTTGCTGTGCAGTAGCAGAGAGAACAGTCTATGACGAGGGTGGCTGGAGTCTTTGACAATTTTTATTGCCTTCCTCTGACACCACCTGGTATAGAGGTCCTGGATAGCAGGAAGCTATCCAGGACTAGCCTCTGTAGTGCCTTGTGGTTGGAGGCCGAGCAGTTGCCATACCAGGCAGTGATGCAACCAGTTAGGATACTCTCGATGGTGCAGCTGTAAAACCTTTTGAGGATCTAAGTACCCATGCCAAATCTTTTCAGTCTCCTGAAGGGGAATAGGTTTTGTTGTGTCCTCTTCACGACTGTCTTGGTGTGCTTGGACCATGTTAGTTTGTTGGTGATGTGGACACCAAGGAACTTGAAGCTCTCAACCTGCTCCACTGCAGCCCCGTTGATGAGAATGGGGGCGTGCTTGGTCCTCTTTTTCCTGTAGTACACAATCATCTCCTTTGTGTTGATCACGTTGTTGTCCTGGCACCACACTGCCAGGTCTCTGACATCCTCCCTATAGGCTGTCTCGTCATTGTCGGTGATCAGGCCTACCAACTTAATGATGGTGTTGGAGTCGTGCCTGGCTCTGCAGTCATGAGTGAACAGGGAGTACAGGAGGGGACTGAGCACGCACCCCTCAGGGGCCCTTGTCTTGAGGATCAGTGTGGCAGATGTGTTGTTACCTACCCTTACCACCTGGGGGCGGCCCGTCAGGAAGTCCAGGATCCAGTTGCCGAGGGAGGTGTTTAGTCCCAGGGTCCTTCGCTTATTGATGAGCTTTGAGGGCACTATGGTTTTGAACGCTGAGTTGTAGTCAATGAACAGCATTCTCACATAGGTGTTCCTTTTGTCCAGGTGGGAAAGGGCAGTGTTGAGTGCAATAGAGATTGCATCATCAGTGGATCTGTTGGGGCGGTATGCAAATTGGAGTGGGTCTAGGGTTTCTGGGATAATTGTGTTGATGTGAGCCATGGCCAACCTTTCAAAGCACTTCATGGCTACAGACGTGAATGCTACGGGTCGGTAGTCGTTTAGGGCAGGTTACCTTAGTGTTCTTGGGCACAGGCACTATGGTGGTCTGCTTAAAACATGTTGGTATTACAGACTCGGACAGCGAGAGGTTGAAAATGTCAGTGAAGACACTTGCCAGTTGGTCAGCGCATGCTCGCAGTACACGTCCTGGTAATCCGTCTGGCCCTGCGGCCTTGTGAATGTTGACCTGTTTAAAGGTCTTACTCACATCGGCTGCGGTGAGTGTGATCACACAGTTTTCCTCTCATGCATATTTCAGTGGTATTTGCCTCGAAGCGAGCATATAAGTAGTTTAGCTCATCTGGTAGGCTTGTGTCACTGGGCAGCTCTTGGCTGTGCTTCCTTTTGTAGTCTGTAATGGTTTGCAAGCCCTGCCACATCTGACGAGCGTCAGAGCCGGTGTATTACGATTCGATCTTAGTCCTGTATTGAAGCTTTGCCTGTTTGATGGTTCATCAGAGGGCATAGCGGGATTTCTTAGAAGCTTCCGGGTTAGAGTCCCGCTCCTTGAAAGCGGCAGCACTAGCCTTTATCTCAGTGCGGATGTTGCCCGTAATCCTACATACTGTAGGAATGTAAGATATAGATCTGTTATTCTCATTGAAAGCAAGTCTAAGAAGCGGTAGATTTATTCTATATGCGCTATTTCTATGTTTCCCGGTCTTAAGTTTGGTTTTTGCATCATTTACTTTCGGTTTTGTACACCAGATTCAAACAGCTGAAAATATAATATTTTTGGTTATGTAAAATATTTTCAGAACAGTTTAGATGGTATAATGATTCTCTAAACTATACTTGTGTCACACCCTGACCATGGGGAGCTTTTTATTCTCTATGTTGGTTGGGTCGGAGTGTGACTAGGGTGGGTCATCTAGGTGTTTGTGTGTCTATGTTGGCCTGTTATGGTTCCCAATCAGAGGCAGCTGTTTATCGTTGTCTCTGATTGGGGATCATATTTAGGCAGCCATTTCCCCTTTGTGCTTTGTCGGATCTTGTCTATGGATAGTTGCATGTCAGCACTATTATTAGCTTCACGTTTCGTTTGGTAGTTTGTTGTTTTTGTTCGGTGTTCATTTATTAAAGGAAAATGTACGCCTACCACGCTGCACCTTGGTCCATTCATAATGACGATCGTGACAACTTGCTTGTTTTGTCTCACAACCTGAAATTAGGCAAACTATTAGAAATATATAAACCAGAAAATGGCGGAATGCATCTTTAATGTGCGACAGAGAAACACATGAGGAATCGGTGCATTCAGTCACTCTAAGTTGTGACTAGGTTTAGGTTAAATAAATAGAGGGTGGAGGAGGGAGTCTTGTATATACTGTAGCACAGAGAGGGAATTATTTGTTGAATTCTGATTGTTGCCAACACACCAGTTTGACCACATTATAACGTACAAATATTGTGTGGGAAAGTTATGAAAAGCCTATCGACTTGGGCACATTGCAAACATTCAAGCTCTTCTTTTACAAAGCAACGGCCATGAATCAGCAGTTCCTCAGTGATGCACTCCTCTCCATAGGGGATTACATTTAGCTGCACTTGGCAATGCACTTAACTGCTTATTACCTCTAGTTCAGCTGTTGTGTGAAATTGCGGAATATTCTTTAGGTGCTGAAAAACATTGTTTATAAAATGTTAAATCTTACCTACAATGGCCTTCAGTCATACTTACAGTATTAGTTAGCATACCAAAACAAAGACTACATAGCTACATTTCAATGGGGCTAGCAAACAGCTAGGCTAAACACAAGACCGTTTTGGCTTGCAATCTTCTTGATCTGGTAAAGAGTTATATAAACGTCTAAACAACGACATGAAAGTATTCATAAAACATAAAGGAAAGTTAAACTTACAGATGATGCCAGCATAAGGGTTATGAAAGACAGGATGACGATGGATGGAAGATCACATTAGGGATTGTCAAAAACAGTAGCTAGCTAACAACAACCAACTACTTCCTTTTTATTTTACCTTTATTTAGCTAGGCAAGTCAGTTAAAAACAAACTCTTATTTTCAATGACAGCCTAGGAACAGTGGGTTAACTGCCTTGTTCAGGGGCAAAACGACAGATTTTTACCTTGTCAGCTCGGGGATTCAATCTTGCAACCTTTCAGTTACTAGTCCAATGCTCTAACCACTAGGCTACCTGCCACCCCGTTCCTGCTTTGTCTTCTTCTGTGGATGCAAAAACCAGTGTAGTCTGGCTGTAGCGTTGTGGCTACTTATTTATTACCAACATCAAGTAGTAAAAATCTCTACCTGATTACTAATGGAAACACTACTGTTTTCCTGCTGAGCTCTACAAAACTCTACTTGTGTATCTTGAGTAGGCCATAAACTACATATTCACTACACAATCCCTACAAGTCTCTACATAGTCACTACTGCACCAATAGGTTTTGTGTAGTAATTCAGTAGTACTTTTTCATGGGGGTAGTATGGTGGAAATTATAAAATTATGTTATAATACTTTTATTGCATACAATGGTTGTTTAATGCAACAGAATAGAGGGTTCTTACAACTCTTTATTGTGTCTGTGTGAACTGAAAGTGGGCCTCTGGGAGATAACACTGACAGGAGATTTACGATGTCTTTGTGATATCCAGAGCATGAGTAAATGCTTCTGTACTGTGGTACGAGGAGGAGATGGCTCCAGTATGGAGTTGGGGGGCCAGACACTGGTCTCTACACAATGAAAACTGTTTTTACAGCAGATACTGTTTGCTGTGAATTATAAGTATCTTTCATACAAATCTTAACCTTGTGACCCATTCCATACTTCTGTTGTGTGTTATGTAGACTGAAGGAGGATGTACTTTGCTATAAAATGCTGTGGTTCTCAGTGGTCGCCTCCAGGGGTTGATTACCGACCACCTCCATTACTGCAATTATTAAAAAATAAAGTTTGGATTGTTTTGAAGAAATCTAAAAGTCTCTCCTTTTGATTACAATAATTCCACCACAGTAGTCTAGCTGGTCAGACAGTGTAAAGGCTGGAGTGGTGGTGAATATCACAGGCATGTATTTTCACAGCTTTGAACAAACTTAGAAGCACAGTGGCCAAAAGATGGGAACAAGCCACTCTGTGTAGACTTTTAATGTGAAGGGAGGGGTTGTAAATATTTCTGAAGAGACGCACTACTGTATGTGAACACAGCAGCTGATCACGAGAGGAGCACAGCAGAGCAAACAATCTCATCGTAGAAAGTTGTCTATTGGTGTTCACATAAGGACAGTGTCTATCTTTTTTAAAATCTTCCTCCTTGAAAACATAAAAAGATCCTCTTAATACCTGATTGAAAAATAAACCTGATTGATGCTCACCAGCATTGACAGTAGGTAGTAGTGCATGGTGTAATCAATTCTGTGTTTACCCTCCATTCAGTACCCCTGAAGAGACGAACATGTGAGTAGAATATTTTATAACTTCTAACCAACAGTCGTGCCGTGCTGTAGTGTAGCAAACAGCCACAATCCAGACTTTGTCTGTTCCTATTAGTCCATCAGGTCAGCCATCCAACTGGCAAACTGTGACAGCAGTGGAATGCAGCGCAGCACAGGGCCATTCATCAGGTTCACTGGAGCTGTCCGTGCCACACTTAAGATTCACAGGCATTTGCCTGACTTGGTTCACTGGCAGTAGGGTTGATTGAAATTCCAGTGTTGGCGTGTATATAGTAGGCATATATAACATTAAACCAGCCTGTATATAGTAGGCATATATAGCATTAAACCAGCCTGTATATAGTTGTCTTTGTTGTATAATGATAGGAGACAGGTGCAGGAATACAAAATAGTTTTATTTATTTCTACACCCAGTATAGCGTACCTCATGAACATGACGGGGATGAAGCCTAAAACAAACACTTATATATAACACAGGGCTGTAACCCAAACAAAGAGTGAGGTGTAAACCTCTAAATAAATACACGGGACAAGACCCATTATAACAAAACACGGGACGAGACCCGTAATAACAAGGGCACACTAACACGGTAACACACAAGCCGATACAACATTGCACAGGTACTCACAAGACCAAAGAACATGGAACAATAATCAACAAGGACAATGGGGAACAGAGGGCACATATACAGTGGGGCAAAAAAGTATTTAGTCAAGGGGTTCCTGCGATGTGCAAGTTCTCCCACTTAAAAAGATGAGAGAGGCCTGTAATTTTCATCATAGGTACACTTCAACTATGACAGACAAAATGAGGGGAAAAAATCCAGAAAATCACATTGTAGGATTTTTAATGAATTTATTTGCAAATTATGGTGGAAAATAAGTATTTGGTCACCTACAAACAAGCAAGATTTCTGGCTCTCACAGACCTGTAACTTCTTCTTTAAGAGGCTCCTCTGTCCTCCACTCGTTACCTGTATTAATGGCACCTGTTTGAACTTGTTATCAGTATAAAAGACACCTGTCCACAACCTCAAACAGTCACACTCCAAACTCCACTATGGCCAAGACCAAAGAGCTGTCAAAGGGCACCAGAAACAAAATTGTAGACCTGCACCAGGCTGGGAAGACTGAATCTGCAATAGGTAAGCAGCTTGGTTTGAAGAAATCAACTGTGGGAGCAATTATTAGGAAATGGAAGACATACAAGGCCACTGATAATCTCCCTCGATCTGGGGCTCCACGCAAGATCTCACCCCGTGGGGTCAAAATGATCACAAGAACAGTGAGCAAAAATCCCAGACCCACACAGGGGGACCTAGTGAATGACCTGCAGAGAGCTGGGACCAAAGTAACAAAGCCTACCATCAGTAACACACTACGCCGCCAGGGACTCAAATCCTGCAGTGCCAGACGTGTCCCCCTGCTTAAGCCAGTACATGTCCAGGCCCGTCTGAGGTTTGCTAGAGAGCATTTGGATGATCCAGAAGAAGATTGGGAGAATGTCATATGGTCAGATGAAACCAAAATATAACTTTTTGGTAAAAACTCAACTCGTCGTGTTTGGAGGACAAAGAATGCTGAGTTGCATCCAAAGAACACCATACCTACTGTGAAGCATGGGGGTGGAAACATCATGCTTTGGGGCTGTTTTTCTGCAAAGGGACCAGGACAACTGATCCGTGTAAAGGAAAGAATGAATGGGGCCATGTATCGTGAGATTTTGAGTGAAAACCTCCTTCCATCAGCAAGGGCATTGAAGATGAAACGTGGCTGGGTCTTTCAGCATGACAATGATCCCAAACACACCGCCCGGGCAACGAAGGAGTGGCTTCGTAAGATGCATTTCAAGGTCCTGGAGTGGCCTAGTCAGTCTCCAGATCTCAACCCCATAGAAAATCTTTGGAGGGAGTTGAAAGTCCATGTTGCCCATCAACAGCCCCAAAACATCACTGCTCTAGAGGAGATCTGCATGGAGGAATGGGCCAAAATACCAGCAACAGTGTGTGAAAACCTTGTGAAGACTTACAGAAAACATTTGACCTCTGTCATTGCCAACAAAGGGTATATAACAAAGTATTGAGATAAACTTTTGTTATTGACCAAATACTTATTTTCCACCATAATTTGCAAATAAATTCATTAAAAATCCTACAATGTGATTTTCTGGATTTTCTTTTCTCATTTTGTCTGTCATAGTTGAAGTGAAGTGGTACCTATGATGAAAATTACAGGCCTCTCTCATCTTTTTAAGTGGGAGAACTTGCACAATTGGTGGCTGACTAAATACTTTTTTGCCCCACTGTATACACATACTAATCAGGGGGAACGGGAACCAGGTGCGTGTAATGAGACAAGACAGTCCAGGGTTGGTGGTAATGATCCAGTTCAATGACGCCTAGAAGGCAGGTGACGTACACCTCAGGAGCTGGTGAACTGAATGAGCAGCAGTACCCGGGGAATCCGTGAAAGTACCACCCGACGCACCCTACCAGCAGTGGGACGACACCGGGACGAGGTGCGGGTCGGTCAGTGCGCCGATGTTGAAAATCCCTGGTCAGCGAAACGTCCAGGATTGCCATCGCAGGAACCCAGCACCGCTCCTCTGGGCCGTACCCCTCCCAGTCGATGAGGTACTGGAGACACCCCACCCGACGCCTCGAATCCAGGACTTCACTGACCAAGTATGCCGGACCTCCCTCGATGTCCAGAGGAGGAGGCGGGGCGTCACTGGGTCCAGCCTCAGCGTCAGGAGAGACGCACGAAATGTCGGGTTAATGATGTAATCAGCAGGGAGTTGCGAATCTTATTTTACCTCATTAACCCTCCTCAGGACTTTAAACGGCCCCACAAACCACGGGCTCAGTTTCCGGCAGGGCAGGCGGAGGGGCAGGTTCCGGATGTAGAGCCAGACCCGGTCGCCTGGAGAGAAAACAGACACCTCACTGCGGTGGCGGTCGGCTTGTTCCATGTGCCGACGCATGGCCCACTGGAGACGAGTGTGCGTAACGTTCCAGATCTCCTCAGCACGCCGAAACCACTCATCTACCGCAGGGGCCTCGGTCTGGCTCGGATGCCAAGGTGCCAGGGCTGGCTGATACCCCAACACGCACTGGAAAGGAGTGAGGTTAGCGGTGGAGTGGCGAAGGGAATTCTGTGCGTACCAGGTTCCTTGTGGAACCGGCAGCGGAAGGAGCTTTCCATAAGGGAGGTGTCTGGGTGTCTTAGACTGGGCACCGATGGAGCAGGAAGAGACGTAAACCCTGACGTACCTTGCCAAGGTGGGCCACCAGTACTTATCAGTCAGGCAGGCGATAGTACGGCCTATCCCAGGATTACCTGACACTGGTGCCGTGTGCGCCCAGGTACGGAGGCGGTCCGCACACCCGTGGGTATGTAGGTGCGGTTCTCCGGGCACTGTGCAGGTGCGGGTTCCGTCTTGCAAGGCCTGCCGTATGTTGCCGTTCACGTCCCGCACCACTGATATGGAACGGAGGGATGATGGGGGTCTCCTCTCCCTGCCTCTCCTTTGCGTCATAGAGGCGAGACAGGGCGTCTGCCTTCACGGTCTTCGAGCCTGGCCTATAGGAAAGCTGAATTGGAACCTGGTGAAGAATAGAGCCCACCTGGCCTGTCTTGGGTTTAAGCCTCTTCGCTGCCCTGATGTACTCCAGGTTGCGGTGGTCCGTCCACACCAGGAAAGGGTGTTCGGACCCCTCCAACCAGTGCCTCTACGCCTTCAGAGCCTTCTTGACCGCCAATAGTTCCCGGTCCCCTACGTCGTAGTTCTTCTGGGCGGAGCTCAGCTGCTTGGATTAGAAGGCGCAGGGACAGCACTTCCCCGACTCCTACTTCGGGAGGCATCCACCTCAACGATGAAGGAGGGTGAGGGGTCGGGATGTGCCAGCACAGGAGCAGTGGTGAAGAGTACCTTCAGCATCTCGAACGCCCTCTCCACCTCTGCCGTTCAACGAAGCCGCTGGGGACCTCCTCTCAGCAGGGAGGTAAGAGGCGCAATCACCATGATGAAGCCAAGGATGAACCTCCGGAAATGGTTGGTGAACCCCAGGAATTGCTGGATAGCTTTCACGGAGTTGGGGATGGGTCATGACCTGACTGCGCTGACGTGTTGTTCTCTCCACTCTCTCCGTGGATATGAGGTAGCCCAAAAAGGACACGGACCACTGGAAAAACAAACATTTTTCTTGTTTAACATATAGATGATGCCCCAACAGTCTTCCCAGCACAGACCTGACCAACTAGACATGCTGGGCGCGATCAGCCAAATAGACCAAAATGTAGTCTATATAAGCCACAACGCCCTGCCCCAGCATGCCCCAAAACACTTTGTTAATAAAGGCCTGGAAGACTGAAGGAGCATTAGACAGGCCAAAGGGCATTATGAGATACTCATAATGCCCCGTGGTTGTGGAACAGGCTGTATTCCATTCGTCGACAGTACTAATGCGCACCAGATTGTAGGCGCTCCTCAAGTCCAGTTTTGTGAAGTACTGCGCCAGATGTATTTGTTTGATGATGGTTTGGATGAGAGGTAAAGGATAGCTGAACATAACAGTGTCTTTATTCAGTGTTCAATAATCAATGCAGGGGCGCAGTCCCCCATCTTTCTTCTTAAGTTAACAAAAAGAAGCTTGATGAGGCTGGTGATGTAGAAGGGCGGATAAAACCCTGCTGGAGGCTCTCCTGGATGTAGGTCTCCATGGCCTCGGTCTCCGCATAGTAGAGGGGGTAGACGTGTCCTCCCGGGAGGGCTGCATCAGACAGCAGGTCAATGGCCCAGTGCCAGGGGCGATGAGGAGGCAGGCATGTAGCCTGAGTCTTAGAGAAAACCCTGTGTAAATCCACTTGAGGGGTGTGGCCCGGACTTTCCACCGTAGTGGGAGACACCTCCCCTGACACTCCTGTGACCTACCCAGCAGTCTCCTCTCAGTCCAGGAAATAACAGGGTTATGGCAACTCAACCAGGGGAGACCAAAAACAATGGGGTGCGTGGGGGTGTCTATAATCAAAAAGGTGATCTGGTTTAAATCGGCTCTGGCCACGGAGCAGGTGTTGCCATGGGCTCTGGATTCCGTGCAGGTCTTCATCGGGACCACAGGAGGTTGTCCAACCAGATCGCCATGCTGATGAGCTGGTCGAGTGACAGGTTGTCATCACGGCAGGCTAACTCCATCTGTACCTCTTCCCGCAGTCCACTGTGGAACATGTGACCAGAGCCGTCTCATTCCATCTGGTGGAGACCTCGATGGTCCAGAACTCCAAGGCGGTCCTAGACCCCTGGCGTAGTCGGAGTAGGCGCTCACCCCCCTCTTGGCCCTCCACAGGATGATCAAATACCGAGCGGCAGAGGAGGGTGAAGCGCTCGTAGGACTCAACCTCAGGTCCGCCCATTTCCCAAACCGAGGCACCCCAGTCCAGGGACCGTCCGGTCATTGCCGAAATGACGGTGGCAACCCTCTCTCCCGGATACAGCCTCGGCGTAGCGAGCGAGGTACAGGTCGCATTGCAGAAGGAATCCCTTGCATCTCGCTGGCGTGCCATCAAAGCGCTCCGGGAGGGACAGGGGTATTCTGCGGGTTGGCTCAGATGGGACGGAGGCAGGTAGTGGTGGTGTGGGAGCTGGAACCGGAACCGGTGCTGGAGGGACTGCACATTCCCCTCAAAACGCAGGATGGTTGCCAGTACGCTGTCCATGGCGTTGCCGAGTCTGGAGAGACAGTCCTCGTGATGCTGGACTGTCCCTACGATGGTCGCCAGCTCGGCCTTTCCCGCTGTCTCCATTAGATGGGTTGATTATTCTGTCACGTTGTATAATGATAGGAGACAGGCGCAGGAATACGGAATAGGGTTTGTTATTTCTCTACCAACAATAGAGTACGTCATGAACATGACAGGGACGAAGCCCAAAACAAACACAGGGCTGTAACCCAAACAAAGAGTGAGGTGTAAACCTCTAATAAATACACAAGACGATACTAATCAGGGGGAAATGAGAACCAGATGTGCGTAATGAGACAAGACAGTCCAGGATTGTTGGTAATGATCCAGTTCAGTGACGACAGAAGGCCGGTGACGTAGACCGCCGGAACTGGTGAATGGAATGATCAGCAGTACCTGGGGAATCCGTGACAATAGTAGGCATATATAACATTAAACCAGTCTGTATATAGTAGGCATATATAACATTAAACCAGTCTGTATATAGTAGGCATATATAACATTAAACCAGCCTGTATATAGTAGGCATATATAACATTAAACCAGTCTGTACATAAGTCCAGTAGTAGGCGTAATGATGTGGTTGTCATAGCCTAACAGATGATGAGCTTGGTGGCTAGAGGACAACAGACTCCCTTAAACCAGGACATGCATTTTTATTCTGTTCCTTGTGAGCTATTCTGGCCCACCCTCGCCATCTTGAGGCTCATTCATGCACATGTCTGTCACAATCATCTATTCAGTAGGTGAAAGAGGAGAGGGTAAGAATGTGATTGGATTTAGTAAGAAAAATCTAGACCTCAATATCATGATTGAATTTATTCACAGTTTTTCATATTTGATAAAGATTCCCAGACAAGTGAGGACACAAACCATCTATGTTGTTTACTGCAAGTCCAATGATTTTTCTCTGCCATAACTATCACTCCCATCCAAATAAAGTACAGTATGTATAACAAAGTATAAAATCCAGTATAACAACATTATATACATGAAGATTTCATACAAATTTTAGGATCCATGGCCCCTGAATTTTGTAACAGTTTGATGAATTTAATCTGTGCCTCACAGATCTACCAGTAGATGGAACTAAAGTATTTCTAGTGTCTGTTTAACCCCTCAGTACTTTGATGGAGCATATCATGGTTAGAGTGTTAGGCCAGTATCCGAGGTAAAAAATCTGTCTATGTGCCCTTGAGCAAGGCACTTAACCCTAATTTGCTCAAGGGGTACTATTATGGCTGACCCTGTAAAACAACACAATTCACTGCAACTATCCTGTGTTTGTAACTATCTAACATTTTTTATAAAAAATATATCTTCTGCAGCACTGAGATCATCAATGCCCAGTGGTTGTCCATAACTCATCAGTGGTAATGCCTCTCTCACAGTTATGGGTGTCAGTGCCATGCTGTTGATCACTTACATAACATTCTAAACGTAATATAAAACAGATTTCAGATTTCCTCTCCTCCTAGAATGTGCCTATATAGAAACCATGATGGGAAAAGCAAATCTCATATGTGAACCTGTGCATATTGCCATGATATTTTAATATGGACGTTATTATGTGGGTTATGTGACCGTGATATATTAACATTCAATAAAGCAAAGCACATTTGTCTTCATTGAAGCAAACATTCATAATCGCGAATTGACTTTGTCTCGGTGAGGCATGCTATGATCAGTTATGTATGAATAAACGATTACATAATGGTTAATTGATTCTGAATTAGTAATGGAATGTAAAGTAAACAATGTTGTCATTTTGTCATGATTCATGGCCGTCTCACTAGAACGCCAGAATGTAATGTTTTCCTTTTGAAACGCATTTGCACTCCTGATTAATTGTACTCATTTGCCAACGTCATTATGCATCTATATACTCCAACAAAATCATTGAATCACTTAAAAAAAGGACCAACTAGACTCTTTTCCAGATCATTTTTCATCACAACTATTCAACTTTTTTTGCCGCCCACTTTGAGAAGTGCAAAAGCAGACAGGACGGCAGACAGAAAAGTTGTAATTTGTTATTGTGTTGACATCCTTCTTCATTACACAACAATTACACAATTGACCAAGACAAAATGGCAGTTGAGACATTCTGTCAGTTCTATCTGAGCAGCAAGTAGGTGTCTTTCATTCTTGTTGTT
This sequence comes from Salvelinus namaycush, assembly GCF_016432855.1. NCBI lineage: Eukaryota > Metazoa > Chordata > Actinopteri > Salmoniformes > Salmonidae > Salvelinus > Salvelinus namaycush. The sequence goes on from NC_052339.1 coordinate 25,041,971, forward strand.
ATTATTTCACAGTTCTTCATACCATCATTTACCAATTGGAAAACATTGGAAAACTAACACAAAGTCAATACATTCGTGGAATCGGGTGCATGGGCAGATTTCTTCCCTGCTTGTGGAGCACGTACACATGCTCACACACGCACGCACTCGCGCACACGCACACACGCACACACACACACACGCACACACACACACACACACACACACACACACACACACACACACACACACACACACACACACACACACACACACACACACACACACACACACACACACATACGCATTTGCTGAACAGTGCAGGTGTTCCATTAATGAACTGATGGATATAGTAATGGTAGTTTCCACAGTCCTCTACAGCATGACCTTCACTCACACAGTACAGTAGAGATGAGGCCATTTTTGATGAACATTCACATAGAGGTAAGGTTACATCCTAACGTATATCTCCTCTCTCTCTCTGAAGACCTCACAAACCATTTTGCTGGCCTATCCATTTCCATCAGATCTAGCAAGCCTATGAAGGAGAGAAGATATGGGAAGGAAACCAGCCGTGAAGTTTCATTGGCTTTGGAATATTTAGCAAAAGCAAAGAGTAGTTAAGATTCCCTCAATTCCTATAATCAGTCGACCTAAGCGTTTGAGTCGGAGGCAAAAAAACAAACTATTCTACATTTCGCTATGCACGCTTATTGGGTAGGTAACATATGGGCCTGCTATATCTTAATGTATGGTAATGTAGAGGTGAGGTAATGAACCAATGAAATGGAAGACAAAATCATTAGCTTTTTTAGTACCTATCTTTTTTCTATGATGTCCAGATTCTAATGCAGTGTAAGCCCTGATACTGTGATCTACCACAGAAATTAGTTCATTCCCATGCCAGATATACAGTATAGTCTGTACAGTATTTATAATTGGATCTAATTCCTGTGGTTTACAAAGCCTCAGGCAAAAGTGATATGGTAGCCCTTTCCTGCTGTCTAATGACCAAAGCGCCCTCTAGTGGCCTCATGGGTGGAAGGTTATTAAATAATATTTTTTATAATTTCAAAATTAATACACTCTTTTGTTGTTGTTGCTGAATGTGTTTCTATGTTAAACGGTTTTGTTATATTTCAGTCATCTGTAATGTATATAAAGTGTAATATTGGGATGTAAACTCAAAATACATGTCAACTCTAAATCTGACAGGGTACAGCTGTCTTCTTTTTTTAAGCCCATAACTATGTGTGTGAGGTGTATACTGTTGTTTCATTGATATTAGATTTGTTTAAGACTACCAAGAAACACTCTGTGTGACCCTGATTTAGCCCACTGCAGTAAAAGGTTAACCCAACTTATCTAGTGGTACATGTAAATATGATGTAATGCATGTGATACTATGCAAGGACTAATGTCTATTGACAATTGATAAATATTGATAAGAAGAATGAAAAAGCATTCGTTATAGGGATTTCGTGAATAATCTGATAAACTTTTCTTAGCATTGAAGTGTATTTGATTTAGAAACATTTTCCACGTGCCTCTCCATTAAAAGGGGGTATTACACTGAGATAAAATGCCTGAATAATTATTTAGCTATATAATAAGAACCATTGCGTATACGTATAGGGTATCTATCAGACAAGGTAGAAAACCACTTGATGAGTCATCACACTCTGAAAGGGCAAAGATATTTAAAGGCCCAGTATGGTCCAAAATGTGATATTCCTGTGTTTTATACATGTGAAAATTATGATAATGCCCTATTAGTGTAAGAGCTGTTTGAAAAGACCACCTGAAATTTAAGACTGTTTTGGTGGAATAGTTTTGACCTGCCTGGTGACATCATCAGGCAGTAAATGAGTTAATAGACCAATAAGAAAGTGAGATCCAAACCTCTAACAGCTAGTTTTCAGTTTTCCTCCCCACTCAGACCACTCCCAGACAGTCCTAGCAAAATTCTTGCTTGAGAAATTGCTCTTTGCTATGAAGCTATTTTTGACTATTTTTGACCATTTTAATGTAAAACAATCTCAGTAAGGAATTACGTTGTTACCCAGAAATGATTTGATATTGAGATAAAAACGGCTGCATTGGACCTTTAAGACGAGTTCCACCCTTCAAAGACACCTCTCTTACTGCAACGCTCCCAGCCTCTGGCTGTGGGAAGTTAATAGACGATACCCACTGAGTCTGCAGATTAACGAGAATGAAATTTGATGCAATCATTATAAAACATGTATTAGTAAAAAAAAACTCAAAGCCTGCCCTTAATTGTGTTTCTCACACACCGCCATTCAAGGAGTGGATGCCTTTTATAGGTGCATTCTGCAGTGGATACATTCATTTTTGAACTTGTAAAAAGTTATATGTACACATTGATTATTGAAGAATATACTTTAGAAATGCCTTATGAGCTTAGTTCAACTGTTATATCCCATCAGAACCAAAAATATAAGCTTGTTTACAAACAAAGTAAATGTAAACAAACACTGTATAGCCTCAAACACTATGAGTTCAGTCTATGAATTTGAGAGTGGTTACATTTCTCCAGTCCCATCTCTCTGCTTTTTAGCGAAACAGTGGTGGGGAAACCGCTATGCTATTGTTTCAACTGCTGATTGCCGCTTTATATGTCAGGGATCTGCAATTATAAATCATAAAAGTGCCTGAGACTCGACCTACATAGGAAAACCCTTTTATTCTGGTTTATAGGTCCCCTCTGCCTCCACATCCCAGGCCTATTGCCCTGTTCTCTCCACTATTGGGGGCACCCCATATGAGGCTGTGGACATTTTTTTAGGCACAGTAATAATCTGTAGTCCTTGGAATAGTGGAGGAATTAAGACTGATTATAAGGCCTTGTTGGTCCAGGACTGTGGGAGAGAAATCTAATAAGTGTCACACAAAAGATAAATAGATTTGATAGATGTTATCCTTGGGGGATACGGATGACAAAAAACTGCCTTTGCTTAAGAAATTGAACTTTTTAGAGATGTATTACACAATGTGCTCAGGAATTACAAATATAATATGTCTTATTGCGTTCAAGGTTGGCGAATGTCTGGATATTCTCGCTGTAGCAAAGTCGGTGTACTTTGCAGAGCCTACCAAATGACAAAACCACTCCTTTTCAGGGTGTGACGACAGAAAAATGTAAGCTGAAGCCACAAGAAAGAAAGAGGGATGCGTTGGCTGAGGGGAATAATCTTGAATCTCTTCAAAAGAGTCTGGCTATCATTCAGTATTAAGTCCAACTTAACAGCCTGTCACATTCGCTGGAACACATTGCTCTGATAGGCTGTGACAGCATCAAAGGGAAAAGTCTGAGGCGACAGGGAAAGCCATTGAATGCGACACATCCACATGGATAGAAGGGGGAAACAGGGTTAGAGCAGGGCAGAGTCCCATGGGAGAGCTCAGAACCCTGTCACCTCTAGGCAGCTGTGTCTCTACATTGACAGGAGGCAGAAGCTAACCCTCCAGTCTGGAAGTGCTGGGACATACAGTAGAACAGGAGTAATAAGCCTGTCATAATGCCAACTGGAGCATGGCACACAGCAGTTGTTGACATCCTTGAATAATATTCTGTGTCATAAATGATACTCCATGCAGATGTCCACTCAACTGGGAGTCTGGTGTGGGCGACTAGTACAGTACACGAACAAGCCCCAACTCCAATCTTTCCCTTCATGTCTTCTTCACACACACTGCAGCTCTATGCCTTTTGCAAATTGATTGACACAGTATCTGCACACTTCTCATCCTACGAGAGAATATGCATAGTGTGATGCAGAATGCAGATATTACCCCCAATGATATTAATTAAACCATGTTTGAATTCAAATGCAAGTGACTTACTTGTAACTTTAGACATGCAGTTATATGTGTTGTTTTACAGGGTCAGCCATAGTAGTACAGCGGCCCTGGAACAGTTAAACTTCTTATGGCTGCAATCCCGCTAACGGGATGATATGACAACAGCCAGTGAAAGTGCAGGGCGCCAAATTCAAACAACAGAAATCTCATAATTAAAATTCCTCAAGCATACATGTGTCTTATATCATTTTAAAGGTAATCTTGTTGTTAATCCCACCAAAGTGTCCGATTTCAAATATGCTTTTCAGCGAAAGCACTACAAACGATTATGTTAGGTCACCACCAAACCACAATAAGCACAGCCATTTTTCCAGCGAAATATAGCAGTCACAAAAAGCAGAAATAGAGATAAAATTAATCACTAACCTTTGATGATCTTCATCAGATGACACTCAAAGGACTTCATGTTACACAATACATGCATGTTTTGTTTGATAAAGTTCATATTTATATCAACAAAAAAAAATCATGTTTACATTGGCGCGTTACATTCACTAGTTCCAAAAACATCAAGTGATTTTGCATAGCCACATCGTTTCAACAGAAATACTCATCATAAATGTAGATGATAATACAAGTTATACACATGGAATTATAGATATACCTCTCCTTAATGCAACCGCTGTGTCAGATTTCAAAAAAACTTTACAGAAAAAGCAGACCATGCAATAATCTGAGACGGCGCTCAGAACAATAGCCAAATTAGCCGCCATGTTGGAGTGAACAGAAACCAGAAAATACATGATAAATGTTTCCTTACCTTTGATGAACTTCATCAGAATGCAGTCCTAGGAATCCCAGGTCCACAATAAATGCTTGATTTGTTCGATAATGTCCGTTATTTATGTCCAATTAGCTACTTTGGTTAGCGCGTTTGGTAAACAATTCCAAAGTCACAAAGCGCGTCCACTATAACGTGACGAAATGTCCAAAAGTTCCATAACAGTCAGTAGAAACATGTCAAACGATGTACTGAATCAATCTTTAGAATGTTGTTAACATACATCTTGAATAACGTTCCAACCGGAGAATTAGATTGACTTCAGTTGAGCGATGGAACGGAGCTGCCTATCACGTGAACGCGCGTGGTCAAAGCATGGTCAGCTCGTGGCAGTGGTGACTAATTCCTGTCTCCTTCGGCCCCCCTTCACATTAGAGTCATCAGACAAAGTTCTATTGACTGTTGACATCTCGTGGAAGCCGTAGGAAGTAAAAACCCATCAATATCTCGCTGTAATTTCAATGAGAGCTTGGTTGAAAATCTGCCACCCTCAGAAAAAATCTAAACAGGAAGTGGAACTTCTCAGGTTTTTGCCTTCCATATGAGTTCTGTTATACTCACAGACATAATTCAAACAGTTTTAGAAACTTCAGAGTGTTTTCTATCCAATACTAATAATAATATGCAAATATTAGCAACTATGACTGAGGAGCAGGCCGTTTACTCTGGGCACCTCTGTGCACCTTTTATCCAAGCTACTCAATACTGCCCCTGCAGCCATAAGAAGTTAAATGTGTTGTTTTACAGGGTCAGCCATAGTAGTACAGCGGCCCTGGAACAGTTAAATGTGATGTTTTACAGGGTCAGCCATAGTAGTACAGCGGCCCTGGAACAGTTAAATGTGTTGTTTTACAGGGTCAGCCATAATAGTACAGCGGCCCTGGAGCGAATTAGGGTTACAGTGCATTCGGAAAGTATTCAGATCCCTTGACTTTTTCCACATTTTGTTACGTTACTGCCTTATTCTAAAATGGATTAAATCGTTCCCCCCCTCATCAATCTACACGCAATACCCCATAATGACAAAGCAAAAACAGGTTTTTAGACATTTTTGCAAATGTAGAAAATATAAAAAACTGAAATATCACATTTACATAAGTATTCAGACCCTTTACGCAGTACTTTGTTGAAGCACCTTTGGCAGCGGTTACAGCCTCGAATCTTCTTGGTCATGACGCTACAAGCTTGGCACACCTGTATTTGGGTAGTTTCTCCCATTCTTCTCTGCAGATCCTCTCAAGCTCTGCCAAGTTGTATGGGGAGCGTCGCTGCACAGCTATTTTCAGGTCTCTCCAGAGATCTTCAATCAAGTTCAAGTCTGGGTTAAGGACATTCAGAGACTTGTCCCGAAGCCACTCCTGCGTTGTCTTAGCTGTGTGCTTAGGGTAGTTGTCCTGTTGGAAGGTGAACCTTCAGCCCAGTCTGAGGTCCTGAGCACTCTGGAGCAGGTTTTCATCAAGGATCTCTCTGTACTTTGCTCTGTTCATCTTTCCCTCAATCCTGACTAGTCTCCCAGTCCCTACCTGTCACGCCTGCTTCTTCCCCCCGGCGTTCGAGGGCGCCAGACTCCCGAGCATTGCGCACTCATGTCATCATCATTACGCATGCCTGCCTTTCCTCCGTCAGGCGAATCAGCGATTATTGGACTCACCTGGAAACTTCCCTATATCTGTCTGGTTCCCCGCTCTGTTCCCTGCTTCTGCATTGATTATCTTATGTCCGTGTGCTGACTCTGTTTCTGTCTTGTCTTATGTCTGTTCCTGATTAAATGTTTGACTCCCCGTACTTGCTTCTCATCCCCGGCGTCGGTCCTTGCACTACCACTGAAAAACATCCCCACAGCATGATGCTGCCACCACCATACTTCACTGTAGGGATTTCCTCCCCGAGACGTGACGCTTGGCATTCAGGCCAAAGAGTTCAATCTTGGTTTCATCAGACCAGAGAATCTTGTTTCTCGTGGTTTGAGAGCCCTTTAGGTGAATTTTGACAAACTCCACGTCTGATGAGTGACTTCTGTCTGGCCACTCTATCATAAAGGCCTGATTGGTGGAATGCTGCAGATTTGGTTGTCCTTCTGGAAGGTTCTCCCATCTCCACAGAGGAACTTTGGAGCTCTGTCAGAGTGACCATCAGGTTCTTGGTCACCTCCCTGACCAAGGCCCTTCTCCCTCGTTTACTCAGTTTGGCCGGGCGGCAGCTCTAGGAAGAGTCTTAGTGGTTCCAAACATCTTCCATTTAAGAATAATGGAGGTCACTGTGTTCTTGGGGACCTTCAGTGCTGCAGAAATGTTTTGATACCCTTCCCCAGGTCTGTGCCTCGACACAATCCTGTCTCTGAGCTCTACGGTCAATTTCATCGACCTCATGATTGGTTTTTGCTTTGACATGCACTGTCAACTGTGGGACCTTATACTGCGTAGACAGGTGTGTGCCTTTCCAAATCATGTCCAATCAATTGAATTGACCACAGGTGGCCTCCAAACAAGTTGTAGAAACATCTCAAGGATGATCAATACAAACAAAATCCACCTGAGCTCAATTTTGAGTCTCATAGCAAAGGGTATGAATACTTATGTAAATAAGGTATTTCAGTTTTAAATGTTTAATACATTTGCTAAAATAAAAAAAATTAAAAACTGTTTTCGCTTTGTCGTTATGAGGTATTGTGTGTAGATTGATGAGGAAGAAAATGTATTTAATCAATTTTAGAATAAGGCTGGAAAGTAGCAACATATGAAGGGGTCTGAATACTTTCCGACTTCATTATAAGTGTCTTGCTCAAGGGCACATTGACAGATTTTTCACCTTGTCGGCTCTGGTACTCAAACCTGCAACCTTTCAGGTTACTGCCCAATGCTCTAACCGCTAAGCTTCCTGCCTACCTACACAGGTACAATAGCAGTTTAGACAGACCAGGGCCCTATTTGTAGTTAAAGAGATGGTTTCACTTCTGTCCAGAGAAAAGTTAGACAAAAATAACTGAACTGTTTACACTTAGGAATAAACTCCCAGTCACAGATTCCATTTTAGGTATTGTGGATTCTCCACATAGCTGCAGGACACCGCCCCTAATTCCACATAGCTTCAGGACACCGTCCCTCACGCCACATAGCTGCAAGACACCGTCCCCCACTCCACATAGCTGCAGCACACCATCCCTCACTCCATATAGCCGCAGGACACTGTCCCTCACTCCACATAGCTGTAGGGCACCGTCCCACACTCCCCCTAACTCCACATAGCTGCAGGACACCATCCCTCACTCCATATAGCTGCAGGACACCGTCCCTCACTCCACATAGCTGCAGCACACCATCCCTCACTCCATATAGCCGCAGGACACTGTCCCTCACTCCACATAGCTGTAGGGCACCGTCCCACACTCCCCCTAACTCCACATAGCTGCAGGACACCGTCCCTCACTCCACATAGCTGCAGGACACCGTCCCTCACTCCACATAGCTGCAGGACACCGTCCCACACTCCACATAGCCGCAGGACACTGTCCCTCACTCCACATAGCTGTAGGGCACCGTCCCACACTCCCCCTAACTCCACATAGCTGCAGGACACCGTCCCTCACTCCACATAGCTGCAGGACACCGTCCCTCACTCCATATAGTTGCAGGACACCGTCCCTCACTCCACATAGCTGTAGGGCACCGTCCCACACTCCCCCTAACTCCACATAGCTGCAGGACACCGTCCCTCACTCCATATAGCTGCAGGACACCGTCCCTCACTCCACATAGCTGCAGGACACCATCCCTCACTCCACATAGCTGTAGGGCACCGTCCCACACTCCCCCTAACTCCACATAGCTGCAGCACACCGTCCCTCACTCCATATAGCTGCAGGACACCGTCCCTCACTCCACATAGCTGTAGGGCACCGTCCCACACTCCCCCTAACTCCACATAGCTGCAGGACACCATCCCTCACTCCATATAGCTGCAGGACACCATCCCTCACTCCAAATAGCTGTAGGACAATGTCCCCCACTCCACATAGCTGCAGGACACTGTCCCCCACTCCACATAGCTGCAGGACACCGTCCCTCACTCCACATAGCTGCAGGACACCATCCCTCACTCCAAATAGCTGTAGGCCAATGTCCCCCACTCCACATAGCTGCAGGACACTGTCCCCCACTCCACATAGCTGCAGGCGATGCAGGTGTTTACCATTCATCCACTTGGCACCCTTTATCTCATCTTCGACAGGAGTTTGATCTCTCTCCCTCCCACTTTATTTCCCCCTCTCGCTCCCCCTCTCTCCTTTTCTATTTCTTCTGTTTTTATGTCTCTCTCTCTCTCAGTGGGCAATGTGGCCGGACCCCTGCTGTACATTTGCTTCCAACCAAAATCTTTTTTTTTTTTTTAATTTGTATTTTTTTCTATGCCCCCCGTTGACATTGAGAGAGAAACTACATTACTTTGGGGATCAATGGTTTCTGCTTAGCTTGCATTACCAGGGTTGAATTTGATGTGCTATGTTAGACAACCGGATTGGGCGAGCTCCCCTAAGGGCGTGTCTAAAGACAGAAAGAGAATACAAGAATACAAAAAGCCTCCTCTTCTTTCCCTCTTGCTTCCGTCTTTTCTCGAGGTTTCCCTCGCTCCAGCCCTCCATCTCGCTCTCCCAAAGCGAGGTGGGAATGTCAGTAGATGCTTTTCATGTTCGCAGCAGCTTTTCTGTCTCGTATTGGATTTTGCTCTCAGAAACAATGGAGTGAAGAAAAGAGAGAAATCGTTTCTGGGGTTGGAATTGGACCCTCTAGGACCGTGTGTGTGTGTGTGTTTGTGTACAACAACGAGAATGCAGTCCAGCCAAGCCACAGGCACTGGGCCTTGGAGGATAAGATTCTATCCATTGTAATCTAGCCCTTACCGAGCCCCACATATAACCCTCTTTTTACAGGCCTTGTCCTGGGGATGTGGCTACAACAGCCACATCGATTGCTTGGCCCCAAAGAGAGATACCTGAGGTGAATAATGATCCGTGGTGGATTGGTGAACATGTCTACGCCCTGAAACGATGTTGCTGCTATAACCTACACTCCCTCAGGCTTTGAAAAGTTTACAGGTGCGCTGGGACGATTATGAGCAATGATGACGGGTGTGCAAGAGAAAGAGAGAGAGAGAAATTGAGAGAGAGAGGAGTGTGTGTGTTTGTGTATCTGTTAAAACAGTGTGTGCGTGTGTGTGTGTGTGTGTGTGTGTGTGTGTGTGTGTGTGTGTGTGTGTGTGAGAAATATCTTGTTATTGAGGGATTACAGGTTATTTAGGCTCCCTCATGCATCAAGAAAGTGCCTCTAGGGTGTAACATCACCACTGTGTGTGTGTGTGTGTGTTTGTGTATGTGCGCGTTTGTGTGTGTGCGCATGTGTGTGTTTGTGAATGAGTGTGTGAGGGTGTTTCTTCATGCATATTGTATGTTTATGCATATCGCCTGTTAACCAAATGAGAACATGCTTCCCAACTGCCTTAGTATGTAGAGACACACTGCATATTGAAGACGCTATCAAATGGTGTGTCTATGTACAGTATATGTGTGTGATTAGCTTAAGGTTAATCCATTCAGGAAATGGACAAACATTTGTTACATTTGTATTGAATTGCAAATCCTCATCTAAAACCGTGGTCACATTTCAATGGATTGTTTGCATTGTCTTTATGGCCCCGTTGTGATTTGAGATGCTGCGATCAATGAGTCAGATATTGTCTTATTTGCGTATTGGTATGTTATAGTCCCAGTAGCAATCTGTTGGGACTGTCTTCAGTTTGGAGTCAAAATATCAATATCTTTACCTGTCACGCCCTGACCTTAGTTCCTTTTTTATGTGGTCAGGGCGTGAGTTGGGGTGGGCATTCTATGTTTTTTTTTCTGGTTTCTTTTCTATGTGTTTGGCCTGGTATGGTTCCCAGTCAGAGGCAGCTGTCTATCGTTGTCTCTGATTGAGAACCATACTTAGGTATCCTTTTCCCACCTGGTGTTTGTGGGTAGTTGTTTTGTGTTGTGTCACCTTTCAGGACTGTTTTGATTTTCGTTGTTTCACTTTGTTATTTTGTATTTCGTGTTCAGTTATAATAAATTAACATGGACACTTACCACGCTGCGTTTTGGTCCGATCTTTCCTGTTCCTCAGATGAAGATGAGCGTTACATTACCGCAACTATTTCTCTGTTACATGTTACTTAAGAGCACCTATATAAGGACTTCTTAACCAATACTGAATCCATAAGGGGTACATAAACATTTTGTTAATGTTTACAGATGTTGGTTCATAATTTGACCAATGTTGTCACCGGAAAATAATCCTGCAGCAACCGGATTTGAGTATTTAGTCCATAATGTTGCTTGAACAGTGGTTAGGTTTGTCACGTGGGACTAGGTGGGTGAAAGAATCAGACGCAGAGAGAGAGCCGCTTGGGAAAAATATTCCTTTTTACTACTTCACAAAAAATGATAAGCCCGAACATACAGGGCGCAGAGAAACACTTGCAAAACCCAAAACACAAGCACGTAACCAAAAGACAATCCCGCACAAAACAAGGGCGGGTCAAACTCCTAAATATAGGGAAGCTCATTTACGAAACCAAAAAAACCACAGGTGCAACTAATCAGACAAAACAAACAGACAAACGAAAAAGGGATCGGTGGCGGCTAGTAGGACGGTGACGACGACCGCCGAGCACCGCCCGAACAGGCAGGGGAGCCAACTTCGGCGGAAGTCGTGACAGTACCCCCCTCCTGACCGGCCTCGAGGACGACCCGGAGGGCGAGGTGCCGGGCGATCCGGGTGGAGGCGGTGGAAGTCTCTCAGTAGAGAAGGATCTAAAATGTCCCCCACCGGAACCCAGCATCTCTCCTCCGGACCGTACCCCTCCCAGTCCACGAGGTACTGTAGGCCCCTCACCCGGCGTCTCGAGTCCAGAATGGCACGTACTGTGTACGCCGGGGACTCCTCGATCTCCAGAGGGGGTGGAGGGACCTCAGGCACCTCACCTTCTTGCAGGGGACCAGCCACCACCGGCCTGAGGAGAGACACATGAAACGAGGGGTTAATCCGGTAATACCTAGGGAGTTGTAACCTATAACACACCTCGTTTATTCTCCTCAGGACTTTAAACGGCCCCACACACTGCGGCCCCAGCTTCCGACAGGGCAGGCTGAGAGGCAGGTTTCGGGTCGAGAGCCAGACCCTGTCCCCCGGTGTGAACACGGGGGCCTCACTGCGGTGCTGGTCAGCGCTCCTCTTCTGCCGTTGTCCTGCTAACTTTAGCGATTCCTGGACGGCTTTCCAGGTGTCCTTGGAGCGCTGTACCCATTCCTCTACCGCAGGAGCCTCGGTCTGACTCTGATGCCATGGGGCCAGGACCGGCTGGTAACCTAACACACACTCAAACGGGGACATGTTCGTTGAGGAGTGGCGGAGGGAGTTCTGAGCGAGCTCAGCCCAAGGAACATACCTCGCCCACTCACCAGGCCGGTCCCGGCAATATGACCGCAGAAACCTGCCCACATCCTGGTTTACGCGCTCCACCTGCCCATTACTCTCGGGGTGAAAACCCGAGGTCAAGCTGACCGAGACCCCCAGTCTTTCCATAAACGCCCTCCAAACTCTCCAAACTGGACGTGAATTGGGGGCCCCGATCAGAAACGATGTCCTCAGGCACCCCATAGTGCCGGAAGACATGGGTAAACAAGGCCTCCGCAGTCTGCAGGGCCGTAGGGAGACCGGGCAACGGGATGAGACGGCAGGACTTAGAAAACCGATCCACAACGACCAAAATCGTAGTACTTCCCTGGGACGGGGGAAGATCGGTAAGAAAGTCCACCGATAAGTGTGTCCACGGCCGTTGTGGAACGGGGAGGGGCTGTAACTTCCCTCTAGGCAAGTGCCGAGGAGCCTTGCTCTGAGCGCACACCGAGCAGGAGGAGACATAAAATCTCACGTCCTTAGCCAACGTGGGCCACCAGTATCTCCCTCTAAGACTCCGCACTGTCCTCTCGATGCCAGGATGACCCGAGGAGGGGAGAGTATGAGCCCAACGGATTAGCTTATCCCGGACCCCCCCCCCGGCACGTACTGAACCCCCGCTGGACAGTTAGGGGGGGTCTGCTCTAACCGTGAGGCTCTCTCTATCTCCGCGTCCACCTCCCATACCACCGGTGCCACGAGACATGAAGGTGGAATGATGGGAGTTGGCTCAACGGACCGCTCCTCGGTATCATAGAGACGGGACAGCGCGTCGGCTTTGGTGTTTTGGGAGCCTGGTCGGTACGAGATGGTGAACTGAAACCGGGTGAAAAACATGGCCCATCTAGCCTGACGCGGATTTAGTCTCCTCGCTTCCCGGATGTACTCGAGATTACGATGGTCAGTCCAGATGAGAAAAGGGTGTTTCGCCCCCTCAAGCCAATGTCTCCACACCTTCAGAGCCTTGACTACAGCTAACAACTCCCGGTCCCCCACGTCATAGTTTCGCTCCGCCGGACCGAGCTTCCTCGAAAAGAAGGCACAAGGGCGGAGCTTGGGTGGTACGCCCGAGCGCTGGGACAGCACGGCCCCGACCCCCGCCTCGGACGCGTCCACCTCCACTATGAACGCTAAAGAGGGGTCCGGATGCGCCAACACGGGCGCATTGGTGAACAGCTCCTTCAGACGACTGAAAGCTCTGTCCGCCTCTGCTGACCAACGCAAGCGCACCGGTCCTCCCTTCAGCAGTGAGGTAATGGGAGCAGCCACCTGACCAAAACCCCGGATAAACCTCCGGTAGTAATTGGCAAACCCTAAAAACCGCTGCACCTCTTTCACCGTGGTCGGAGTCGGCCAATTACGCACGGCTGTAACGTGGTCATCCTCCATCACCACCGCGTAGGTGGAAATACGATAACCCAGGAAGGAAACGGCCTGTTTGAAGAACTCACATTTCTCCGCCTTGCAATACAGGTCATGCTCCAGCAGTCGCCCAAGTACCTTACGCACCAGAGACACATGCGCCGCGCGTGTGGCAGAGTAGATCAAGATGTCATCAATGTACACTACCACTCCCTGCCCGAGCAGGTCTCGGAGAATCTCATCTACGAAGGATTGAACTGTCTTTCAATCCTTCGTAGATGAGATTCTCCGAGACCTGCTCGGAGCATTTTTCAACCCATATGGCATGACGCGGTACTCATAATGGCCAGATGTAGTACTAAATGTGGTTTTCCACTCATCTCCTCCCCGGATACGCACCAGATTATATGCACTCCTCAGGTCCAATTTTGTGAAGAAGCGCGCCCCGTGAAATGATTCCACCGCCGTAGCGATGAGAGGTAGTGGGTAACTAAACCCCACTGTGATGGAATTTAGACCTCGATAATCAATGCATGGGCGTAAACCGCCATCCTTCTTCTTCACAAAAAAGAAGCTCGAGGAGACAGGTGATGCGGAGGGCCGAATGTATCCCTGTCCCAGTGATTCAGTAACATATGTCTCCATAGCCGCTGTCTCCTCCTGAGATAAAGGATACACGTGACTCCTAGGAAGTGCAGCGTTCTCCAGGAGGTTTATCGCGCAGTCCCCTCCACGATGGGGTGGTAATTGGGTCGCCTTCTTTTTACTGAAGGCGATAGCCAAATCGGCATATTCAGAGGGAATGCGCACGGTGGAAACCTGGTCTGGACTCTCCACCGTAGTCGCACCAACGGCAACTCCTATACACCTGCCTGAACACTCCTCTGACCACCCCTTAAGAGCCCCCTGTTGCCAGGAAATCACCGGGTTGTGCTGAGCTAGCCAGGGAATTCCCAACACCACTGGAAACGCAGGTGAGTCGATAAGGAGCAGACTAATCTGCTCCTTATGACTACCCTGCGTTACCATGTCCAGTGGTACCGTGGCCTCCCTGACCATTCCTGACCCTAATGGTCGGCTATCTAAGGAGTGCACGGGGAAAGGTAGGTCTAACGACACAAGAGGACACTCCTCCTCTGGTCCCCCTTGACGCTGCCCCCCCTAACTCCATAGGGATAGGAGCAGGAGGGCTGGGAGGTGGAAACGACAGGACCTGTTCCGAACGTCCGCGGGCAGCCAGCAGGTTGTCGAGACGGATGGCCATGTCAATGAGTTCATCCAGCGTGAGTGTGGTGTCCCGACACGCTAGCTCCCTGCGGACGTCCTCCCTAAGGCTACATCGGAAATGGTCTATTAAGGCACTGTCGTTCCACCCTGCTCCTGCGGCCAAGGTCCTGAACTCCAGGGCAAAGTCCTGTATGCTCCTCATCTCCTGACGCAGGTGGAACAGCCGTTCACCCGCCGCACGACCCTCTGGTGGGTGGTCAAACACAGCTCGGAATCGGCGGGTGAACTCAGGGTAATGATCCCTCGCCGAGTCTGGGCCATTCCACACTGCGTTGGCCCACTCGAGAGCTCGTCCAGTCAAACAGGAGACGAGGGCGCTCACGCTCTCCTCTCCGGAGGGAGTAGGACGAACGGTCGCCAGGTAAAGCTCCAGCTGGAGAAGGAAACCCTGACACCCGGCCGCCGTTCCATCATACTCCCGTGGGAGCGCCAGCCGAAGAGCCCCGGAGCCGGATGCGGTAACAGGAACAGGAGGTGCTGGAGGAGGGGGTGCTGGAGATGAGGTGGGAAGGCCACTCCTCTCCCATCAATCCATCCTCTCCATCATTTGGTCCATCGCTGACCCAATTCTGTGGAGAACACTGGTGTGATGGAGGACCCTTTCCTCCATCGATGGGAGAGGAGACGCGGCTGCTCCTGCTGATTCCATTTGGTGGTGCGGGATTCTGTCACGTGGGACTAGGTGGGTGAAAGAATCAGACGCAGAGAGAGAGCTGCTTGGGAAAAATATTCCTTTTTACTACTTCACAAAAAATGATAAGCCCGAACATACAGGGCGCAGAGAAACACTTGCAAAACCCAAAACACACGCACGTAACCAAAAGACAATCCCGCACAAAACAAGGGCGGGTCAAACTCCTAAATATAGGGAAGCTCATTTACGAAACCAAAAAAAACACAGGTGCAACTAATCAGACAAAACAAACAGACAAACGAAAAAGGGATCGGTGGCGGCTAGTAGGACGGTGACGACGACCGCCGAGCACCGCCCGAACAGGCAGGGGAGCCAACTTCGGCGGAAGTCGTGACAAGGTTATTATACTGTTAATATAATCATGTGTTAGTCTGGGTTTTCAGTACATTTATGTAAATCACAAAGGAAAATTATCGATCACATTAAGATCCTGCATCTGTTTGACAAAACCCAGAAAGTTCCTATTTGTAGAACAGTCAAGAGAAAACAGACAGACAGGTGACCTACTGTATCTTACAAAACACCCATGTATTATTAACATCTCCTGCACAAGACACGTCAGTCTGTTTTCAACAAGAGCATTAAATGTTAATGTCTGCTGTGTCTGTATGGAGCCAATGTTCAGTATAGGTTCAGTATGTTCAGTATTTAGGTATAGGCGACATGGGCAGCCGACCATCTTGCCGGGGGCGGCACGGGATGCCTGCACCAAATAATATATACAGTTGAGGTCGTAAGTTTACATACTGTAACGGTCGTTCTCCTCCTCTTCGTCCGAAGAGGAGGAGTAGGGATTGGACCAAAGCGCAGCGTTGTTATATGACATACTGATTTATTTAAATGATAGACGAAACACGAAAACACTATAACAGACTACAAAACAAATAAACGATGTAGACAGACCTGACTTGAGAACTTACAAACTACGAAGAACGCACGAACAGGAACAGACTACATACACGAACGACAAACGAAACAGTCCCGTGTGGTAGACATACAGACACGGAAGACAACCACCCACAACAAACAATGTGAAACAACCTACCTATATATGGTTCTCAATCAGAGGAAAACGTAAAACACCTGCCTCTGATTGAGAGCCATACAAGGTCAATTAAACCTGACACTTAACATAGAACAAACAACACAGACTGCCCACCCAGCTCACGTCCTGACCCACTAAACACAACTATACAAAAGGAAAACAAGGTCAGGAACGTGACATTACCCCCCCCCCCAAGATGCGGACTCCGGCCGCAAAACTCAACCTCAAGGGGAGGGTTTGGGTGGGCATCTGTCCACGGTGGCGGCTCCGGCTCCGGACGCTGTCCCCACACCACCATAGTCACTCCCTGCTTCCGTATCCCCCTCCCAATGACCACCCTCCAAATAAACCCACCTAAATTAAGGGGCATCACCGGGATAAGGGGCAGCACCGGGATAAGGGGCAGCACCGGACTGAGGGACGGCAGCTCCGGACTGAGGGACGGCAGCTCCGGACTGAGGGACGGCAGCTCCGGACTGAGGGACGGCAGCTCCGGACTGAGGGACGACAGCTCCGGACTGGCTGACAGCTCTGGCTGGTCATGGCTGGCGGACGGCTCTGGCTGGTCATGGCTGGCTGACGGCTCTGGCTGGTCATGGCTGGCTGACGGCTCTGGCTGGTCATGGCTGGCTGACGGCTCTGGCGGCTCCTGTCTGGCGGACGGCTCTGAAGGCTCATGGCAGACGGGCGGCTTTGCAGGCTCAGTACAGACGGGCGGCTTTGAAGGCTCAGTACAGACGGGCAGTTCATGCGGCGCTTGGCAGACGGACAGTTCAGACGGCGTTGGGCAGACGGGCAGTTCAGGCGCCGTTGGGCAGACGGGCAGTTCAGACGGCGTTGGGCAGACGTGCAGTTCAGGCGCCGCTGGGCAGACGGGCAGTTCAGGCGCCGCTGGGCAGACGGGCAGTTCAGGCGCCGCTGGGCAGACGGCAGACTCTGGCCGGCTGAGACGCACTGTAGGCCTGGTGCGTGGTACCGGAACTGGAGGTACCGGGCTAAGGACACGCACCATCAGGCTAGTGCGGGGAACAACAACAGGGCACACTGGACTCTCAAGGCGTACTATAGGCCTGGTGCGTGGTACCGGCACTGGTGGTACCGGGCTGAGGGCACGCACATCAGGGCGAGTACGGGGAGAAGGAACAGTGCGTACAGGGCTCTGGAGACGCACAGGAGGCTTGATGCGTGGTGCCGGAACTGGAGGCACTGGGCTGGAGACACGCACCACAGGGAGAGTGCGTGGAGGAGGAACAGGGCTCTGGAGACGCACTGGAAGCCTGGTGCGTGGTGTAGGCACTGGTGGTACTGGGCTGGAGCGGGGAGGTGGCGCCGGAAATACCGGACCGTGCAGGCGTACTGGCTCCCTTGAGCACTGAGCCTGCCCAACCTTACCTGGTTGTATGCTCCCCGTCGCCCGACCAGTGCGGGGAGGTGGAATAACCCGCACCGGGCTATGTAGGCGAACCGGGGACACCATGCGTAAGGCTGGTGCCATGTAAGCCAGCCCGAGGAGACGCACTGGTGGCCAGATGCGTTGGGCCGGCTTCATGACATCCGGCTCAATCCTCAATCTGGCCCGGCCGATACGAGGAGCTGGTATGTACCGCACCGGGCTATGCACACGTACAGGAGACACCATGCGCTCTACTGCGTAACACGGTGTCTGCCCGTACTCTCGCTCTCCACGGTAAGTACAGGGAGTAGGCGCAGGTCTCCTACCTGACTTCGCCACACTCCCTTTTAGCCCCCCCCCCCCCAAGACATTTTTGGGGTTTCTTTTCGGGTTTCCAGCCACGTCTCCTTGCTGCCTCCTCATACCACCGCTCCCGGCGATATTCCCCTGTCTGAGCCCAGGGTCCTTTTCCAGCCACTATTTCCTCCCAAGTCCACGAGTCCTGTTTTTTTGGCCGCTGCTGCTGGTTCCTCTCACGCTGCTTGATCCTTGTTAGGTGGGTGGTTCTGTAACGGTCGTTCTCCTCCTCTTCGTCCGAAGAGGAGGAGTAGGGATTGGACCAAAGCGCAGCGTTGTTATATGACATACTGATTTATTTAAATGATAGACGAAACACGAAAACACTATAACAGACTACAAAACAAATAAACGATGTAGACAGACCTGACTTGAGAACTTACAAACTACGAAGAACGCACGAACAGGAACAGACTACATACACGAACGACAAACGAAACAGTCCCGTGTGGTAGACATACAGACACGGAAGACAACCACCCACAACAAACAATGTGAAACAACCTACCTATATATGGTTCTCAATCAGAGGAAAACGTAAAACACCTGCCTCTGATTGAGAGCCATACAAGGTCAATTAAACCTGACACTTAACATAGAACAAACAACACAGACTGCCCACCCAGCTCACGTCCTGACCCACTAAACACAACTATACAAAAGGAAAACAAGGTCAGGAACGTGACACTAAGGTTGGAGTCATTAAAACTAATTTTCAACCACTCCAAAAATGTCTTAATAACAAACCTTAGTTTTGGCTAGTCGGTTAGGACATCTACTTTGTGCATGACAAGTCATTTTTCCAACAATTGTTTACAGACAGATTATTTCACTTATAATTCACTGTATCACAATTCCAGTGGGTCAGAAGTTAAAATACACTAAGTTGACTGTGCCTTTAAACAGCTTGGAAAATTAAAAAAATGATGTCATGGCTTTAGAAGCTTCTGATAGGCTAATTGACACCATTTGAGTCAATTGTAGGTGTACCTGTGGATGTATTTCAAGGCCTACCTTCAAACTCAGTGCATCTTTTCTTGACATCATGGGAAAATCTAAAGAAATCAGCCAAGACCTCAGAAAAACATGTGTAGACCTCCACAAGTCTGGAAATTGCTCCCAAGGATGAACCAAACGCCTGAAGGTACCACGTTCATCTGTACAAACAATAGTACGCAAGAATAAACACCATGGGACCACGCAGCCGTCATATCGCTCAGGAAGGAGATGCGTTCTTTCTCCTAGAGATTAATGTACTTTGGTGCGAAAAGTGCAAATCAATCCCAGAACAACAGCAAAGGACCTTGTGAAGATGCTGGAGGAAACAGGTACAAAAGTATCTATATCCACAGTAAAACGAGTCCCATATCGATATAACGTGAAAGGCCGCTCAGCAAGGAAGAAGCCACTGCTCCAAAACCGCCATACAAAAGCCAGACTACGGTTTGCAACTGCACATGGGGACAAAGATCGTACTTTCTCTGGTCTGATGAAACAAAAATAGAACTGTTTGGCCAAAATGACCATCGTTATGTTTGGAGGAAAAAGGGGGAAGCTTGCAAGCCGAAGAACACCATCCCAACCGTGAAGCACTGGGGTGGCAGCATCATGTTGTGGGGGTGCTTTGCTGCAGGAGGGACTGGTGCACTTCACAAAATAGATGGCATCATTAGGGAGGAAAATTATGTGGATATATTGAAGCAACATCTCAAGACATCAGTCAGGAAGTTAAAGCTTGGTCGAAAATGGGTCTTCCAAATGGACAATCACCCCAAGCATACTTGCAAAGTTGTGGCAAAATGGCTTAATGACAACAAAGTCAAGGTATTGGACTTTGACCTCAATCCCATAGAAAATGTGTGGGCAGAACTGAAAAAGCGTGTGTGAGCAAGGAGATCTACAAACCTGACTCAGTTATACCAGCTCTGTCAGGATGAATGGGCCAAAATTCACCCAACTTTTTTTGGGAATCTTGTGGAAGGCTACCCGAAACAATTGAAACAAGTTAAACAATTTAAAGGCAATGCTACCAAATACTAATTGAGTGTATGTAAACTTCTGACCCACTGGGAATGTGATGAAAGAAATAAAAGCTGAAATAAATCATTCTTTCTGCTATTATTCTGACATTTCACATTCTTAAAATAAAGTTGTGATCCTATCTGACCTAAGACAGGGAATCTTTACAAGGATTAAATGTCAGAAATTGTGAAAAACTGAGTTTAAATGTATTTGGCTAAGGTGTATGTAAACTTCAGACTTCAACATTATTTATATATAAAAAAAAGATTCGGAATGTTGACATTTGCGCGATCGGTTTTCTGTCACTCATTTGCACGTCACGTCAATGATATCATGTCACCGTGTGGGACTGTGGGTCAATTAACCTTGTCAGAGTGGGCGCCCTGATTCTAGTTTGTGAGCTATGCAGGCTACTGCCTGGGAAGGTTTCCCACTCAGAAGTATGAGGTGGGGAGGGGGGCGAGTGTAGGTTGACCTCTGGTCTCCCCACTGGAAGCCCGAGGTAGAGGGAGCGGGGGAATCTCTCAAATAGCGCACCTCTAACGTTGTACAGTACTAATGCAATTAGTTGTGCAGTTTAGTTTGTGTCATTCTTGTATGAAGTGCAATAGTGTAATAATCAGGTTATTTTCTTTATAAGTGTGTTATTCTATTTGTGTATTTGTGTGTAATAGGATTTGTGCAATTTAGTTTTTATTTGTGTGTTTTTTGTTAGCAATAGGGTAGTAGTGTAATTATTCGATTGTCTTTTTATTTGTATTTATATACTACAATTTGTTTCTATTTGTCTTTGTTACTTCTTTTTGATATTTCCAAGTCTTATTTTTGTATATATTTTTATATTTATATAGTTTCAATTGTTATGATTATTTATTTGTGTGTTCCAAATGTCTGAATAAAAATTACATTTAGTGCAGAATGGTGCTTTATTTGGTGGGGTCACCGAAGTGGGGGTTCGCCCGGGGAGCCATACAAGCTAGAACCGTCACTGCACACGTGATATGTTATTGGTACTCTCTGTATTTAGCTTGTTTTCTGTGTGCTATTTCTCATGTGTTTTGAATTTTTCTTATTTAACTCGTTGGGAAAGAGCTTGCAAGTAAGGATTTCCCTGAATGGTGTACACCTGTTGTTCGTCGCATGTGACCAATAACTTTTGATTTTATTTTAGTTGTTGGTGACGGGCAGGTGGGACTCATTGTGTCTGCTTGGTGAGATAGTGTGTTTTCACCCCCTCTGATAGCCATACTGTTTATGATACAGCAGAGCCAGAGTGGTTCTAGAGGGAGCTGCCTATGAACATTATTGCTGACATGACCTGCAGAGAGCCATCCAGGAATGGTGACAGGCAGGCCAGGAGGTGGGTTGAAAAGATGCCAGATGGGAGACAAGTTGCGGAAGAACGGGATGGGAGATGGTGGTTAGGGAAGTGTGGTCAGGTTAATACGGCTTAAGGAGGGAATAACAAGGATGGGGACCAGGGGGTGAGGATGGGCAAGCCAGGAGAGGGAAGGACGTGTTTCAGTGAGTAATCAGTGACTAATGATTTCTTATTGAGTGGGTATGGGTATTGAGTGGGTAATGAGTAGGTATTAAGAAAAAATGAGTGGGTAATGAGTGGGTAATAAGTGGGTATGGATACTGAGTAGGTTATGAGTGAGTATTGTGTGGGTATTGAGTGGGTAATGAGTGGTTAATGAGTGTGTATGGGTAATGAGCGGGTAATGAGTGGGTAATGAGTGGGAATTGAATGGGTATGGTTAATGAGTGGGTAATGAGTGGGTAATGAATGTGTAACGCGTGGGTAATTAGTGGGTAAAGAGCAGATAATGAGCAGGTATTGAGTGTGTAATGAGTGGGTATTGACTGGCTATGGGTAATGAGTGGGTATAGATAATGAGTGGGTATTGAGTGCGTATTGAGTGTGTAATGAGTGGGTAATGAGTGTCTATGGGTAATGAGCAGGTAATTAGTGCGTAATGACTGGGTATTGAATGGGTATGGTTAATGAGTGGGTAATGAGTGGGTAATGAGTGGGTAATGAGTGTGTAATGTGTGGGTAATTAGCGGGTAATGAGTAGGTAATGAGCAGGTATTGAGTGGGTAATGAGTGGGTATTGAGTGGGTATTGAGTGGGAAATTAGTGTGTAATGAGAGGGTATTGAGCAGGTAATGAGTGGGTGTTGAGTGGGTATGGGTAATGTGTGGGTAATAGGTAGGTATTGATTGGGTAATGAGTGTATTGAGTGGGCATTGAGTGGATATTGAGTTGGTAATGAGTGGGTAATGAGTGGGTAATAAGTGGGGGTAGAAGGTCATGGGTATGGAGTGCGTAATGAGTGTGTATGGGTAATGAGCGGGCAATAGGTGGGCAATGAGTGGGAATTTAATGGGTATAGTTAATGAGTGGGTAATGCGTGGGTAATGCGTGGGTAATTAGTGGGTAATGAGCAGGTATTGAGTTGGTAATGAGTGGGTATTGAGTGGGTTTTGAGTAGGAAATGAGTGGGTATTGAATGGGTATTTGCTAATGAGTGGGTATAGATAATGAGTGGGTATTGTGTGGGTAATGAGTGGGTAATGAGTGTTTATGGGTAATGAGTGGATGATGAGTGGGTATTGAAGGGGTATGGTTAATCAGTGGGTAATGAGCGGGTATTGAGTGGATATTGAGTGTGTAATGCATGGTTAATTAGTGGGTAATGAGCAGGTAATGAGCAGTAATTTAGTGGGTATTGAGTGGGAAATGAGTGGGAAATGAGTGGGTAATGTGAGGGTAATGAGCGGGTAATACGTGGGTATTGAGCGGGTATCGGTAATGAGTGGGTAATAGGTGGGTGTTGACTGGATAACGAGTGTGTATTGAGTGGGTATTGAGTGATTATTGAGTTGGTAATGAGTGGGTAATGAGTGGGTAATGAGTAGGGGTAGAATGCATTGGTGAGTGTATGGTGTGGGCTGGAGGGGGTTATTGATGGATAGATGGGGTTGGTGGGACAGGCACAAGATGGAAAGCCTTGGGTGGGTGGCCTGAAGACATTTAGAGGGCACTGGCCCCCACTCCTCAGAGCTGCAGGACACCGTCCCTCACTCCACATAGTTGCAGGACACCATCCCTCATTCCAAATAGCTGTTGGGCACGATCACTCATTACCCCTCACTCAATATAGCTGTAGAGCACCGTCCCTTACTACCCCACACTCCACACAGCTGTAGGGCACCGTCCCTCACTCCACATAGTTGCAGGACACCGTCCCTCACTCCACATAGTTACAGGACACCGTCCCTCACTCCACATAGCTGCAGGACACGGCCCCTCATTCCACATAGCTGCAGGACACAGTCTCCCACTCCTCAGAGCTGCAGGACACTGTCCGTCACTACCATTCAGTCCACATAGCTGCAGGACACCATCCCTCACGACCCCTCAGTGCACATAGCTGCAGGACACTGTTCATCACTACCCCTCACTCCACATAGCTGCAGGACACTGTCCCCCACACCAAATACATGCAGGACACTATACCTCACTCCACATAGCTGCAGGACGCTGTCCCTCACTCCACATATCTGTAGGGCGCTGTCTCTCACTACCCCTCATCCCACATCGCTGTAGGGCACTGTCCCTCACTGCACCTCACTCCACATAGCTGCAGGACACTGTACCCCACTCCAAGTAGCTGCAGGACACTGTCCCCCACTCGACATAGTTGCAGGACACCATCCCTCACTACCCCTCACTCCACATAGTAGCTGCAGGACATCATCCCCCACTCCACATAGCTGCAGGACACTGTCCCTAACTCCACATAGCTGCAGGACACCGTCCCCCACTCCAAATAGCTGCAGGACACCGTCCCCCATTCCACATAGGTGCAGGACACTGTCCGTCACTACCACTCAGTCCACAAAGCTGCAGGACAACGTCCCTCACGACCCCTCAGTCCACATAGCTGCAGGACACTGTCCCTCACTACCCCTCACTCCACATAGCTGCAGGACACCGTCCCTCAGTCCACATAGCTGCAGGACACTCTCCCTCACTACCTCTCACTCCACATAGCTGCAGGACACCGTCCCTCACTCCAAATACCTGCAGGACACTGTACTTCACTCCATATAGCTGCAAGATACCCACCCCCACTCCAAATAGCTGCAGGACACCATACCTCACTCCACATAGCTGCAGGACGCTGTCCCTCACTCCAAAATAGCTGCAGGACACCATCCCTCACTCCACATAGCTGCAGGACAACATCCCTCACTCCACATAGCTGCAGGACACCGTCCCCCACTCCGCATAGTTGCAGGACACCATCCCTCACTACCCCTCACTCCACATAGCTGCAGAACATCATCCCTCATTACCCCTTACTCCACATAGCTGCAGGACACTGTCCCTCACTCCACATAGCTGCAGGACACCGTCCCTAACTCCACATAGCTGCAGGACACCATCCCCCACTCCAAATAGCTGCAGGACACCTTCCCACACTCCACATAGCTGCAGGTCACCGTCCCTCATGACCCCTCAGTCCACATAGCTGCACGACACTGTCCCTCACTACCCCTCACTCCACATAGCTGCAGGACACCGCCCCCCACTCCAAATAGCTGCAGGACACTGTTCCTCACTCCACACAGCTGTAGGGCACCGTCCCACACCATCCCTCACTCCACACAGCTGTAGGGCGCCGTCCCTTACTACCCCTCATCCCACATAGCTGTAGGGCACTTTCCCTCACTACCCCTCACTCCACACAGCTTCAGGACACTGTCCCTCACTCCATATAGCTGAAAGACACTGTCCCCCACTCCACATAGCTGCAGGACACTGTTCCTCACTCCACACAGCTGTAGGGCACTGTCCCACACCATCCCTCACTCCACATAGCTGCAGGATACCATCCCTCACTACATATAGCTGCAGGACACCGTCCCTCACTACACATAGCTGCAGGACACTGTCCCTCACTCCACATAGCTGCAGGGCACCGTCCCCCACTCCACATAGCTGCAGGACACCGTCGCTCACTCCACATAGCTGCAGGACACCGTCCCCCACTCCACATAGCTGTAGGACACTGTCCGTCACTACCACTCAGTCCACATAGCTGCAGGACACTGTCCGTCACTACCACACAGTCCACATAGCTGCAGGACACCGTCCCTCACGACCCCTCAGTCCACATAGCTGCAGGACACCGTCCCTCACGACCCCTCAGTCCACATAGCTGTAGGACACCGTCCCCCACTCCACATAGCTGTAGGACACTGTTCCTCACTCCACACAGCTGTAGGGCACCGTCCCACACCATCCCTCACTCCACATAGCTGCAGGACACCGTCCCTCACTCCACATAGCTGCAGGACACCGTCCCTCACTCCACATAGCTGCAGGACACTGTCCCTCACTCCACATAGCTGTAGGGCACCGTCCCACACCATCCCTCACTCCACATAGCTGCAGGACACCATCCCTCACTCCACATAGCTGCAGGACACCGTCCCTCACTCCACATAGCTGCAGGACACCGTCCCTCACTCCACATAGCTGCAGGACACTGTCCCCCACTCCACATAGCTGCAGGCAATACAGGTGTTTACCATTCATCCACTTGGCACCCTTTGTCTCATCTTTGACAGGAGTTTGGTCTCTCTCCCTCCCACTTGATTTCCCTCTCTCGCTCCCCCTCTCTCCTTTTCTATTTCTTCTGTTTTTATGTCTCTCTCTCTCGCTCTAACTCCACTCCACTATCCTCCCCTCCCCTTCTTTCTCTCCCTTACCCCTCTCTCTTTTCTGTCTTGGTACCCCAAACTTCCCTCTGTCTGCATTCTGCCTCTTCTTGTTTCCAGCTGGAGTTGATAGCGCACTTAAACAATCAGAGAGAGAAAGAGGGTGTGACTGGAGTATTAATGTTGCTAATACTGAGTCTACAGAGTGTGGATGCTTACATCTGTCCTATTTTACACATGTAGTGTTCAGGAATAGTGAGGGGTGATGGGGGGGTCGGGCGGGGCAGGGTGTTCTGGACTGTTGTGAGAAGGGCAAGAGCGGTCAAGCTTTGCTTGACAACAAAGTGTTTACACACACACACACACACACACACACACACACACACACACACACACACACACACACACACACACACACACACACACACACACACACACACACACACACACACACACACACACACACACACACACACACACACACGTCTATGTCTATACACACAAATGCAGTATATTTGGATTTCACATAACTGGAATATAGATATGCATCTGTTGGTTACAGATACCTTAAAAAAAGGTAGAGGTGAGGATCAGAAAACCAGTCAGTATCTGGTGTGACCATCATTTGCCTCATGCAGTGCGACACATCTCCTTCACATAGAGTTGATCAGGCTGTTGATTGTGGCCTGTGGAATGTTGACACACTCCTCTTCAATGGCTGTGTGAAGTTGCTGGATATTGTCGGGAACTGAAATAAGCTGTCGTACACATCGATCCAAAGCATGTCAAACATGCTCAATGAGTGACATGTCTGGTGAGTATGAAGGCCATGAAAGAACTGAGACATTTTCAGCTTCCAGGAATGGTGTACAGATCCTTGCGACATGTGGCCGTGCATTATCATGCTGAAACATGCGGTGATGGCGGCGGATGGATGGCACGACAATTGGTCTCAGGATCTCATCACGGTACCACACCTCCATCATGAATCGCACTGTGTTCACAACATTGACATCAGCAAACCGCTTCCCCACACAACGCCATACACGTGGTCTGTGGTTGTGAGGCCAGTTAGACCTACTGCCCAATTTTTTTTAAACGATGTTGGAGGTAGCTTATGGTAGAGAAATGAACATTCAATACTCTGTCAATAGCTCTGGTGGACATCCCTGCAGTCAGGATGCCAATTGCACGCTCCCTCAAGCCTTGAGGCATCTGTGGCATTGTGTTGTGTGACAAAATTACACATTTTAAAGTGGCCTTTTATTGTCCCCAGCACAATGTGTACCTTTGTAATGAGCATGCTGTTTAATTAATCAGCTTCTTAATATCTCACACCTGTCAGGTGGATGAATTATCTTGGCAAAGGAGCAATGCTCACTAATAGGGATGTAAACAAATTTGGCACAACATTTAAGAGAAATAAGCCTATGGAACATTTCTGCAATCTTTTATTTCAGCTCATGAAACATGGGACCAGCACTTTAGACGTTACTTTATATTTTTTGTTCAGTGTAAATACACCATTCATTTCCCATTTTAGAAGCGGAGGTACATCACAGAACATGACTTATTATTCATCACTAGATATAATCGGCCATTAAACTGAGGATTAAGATGAATATAGATAGTTTTCTTATGAATACGTGAATGTGTCAAGAAGGATGCTTATCAGTGTTGGGATACCTGTGTAAACACAGCCTTAGAGGTGTTAGCAGCAACATATTTGTTTGGCACAAACTGTTTCCTACGTAGGACATTTCACAATTTCACCAACTGTTATTACTGTATGAGTAGTTACATAGCCCTCTGTTCTATGTATGACATACAATGTTTTCAAATGCATTGGGTGAATTATATTTCAATGTCCATTTCAATTGGATTTGAAAATCCTCCAAAGAAATCAAATGTGATTCCTTGGAGAAAAAAAATGAAAATGAAAAAAGAAGGATACTTATTTCAGCTGTGACTCAGAAACTCACGTTGAAGACCTCTAATCATCTTTGGGACTGTTGTATCATTCTATTAAAAAAATGAAGCCATCTATAATATTCGCAATGAACACATTTTTTGATTTTGTTTTCTGTATCACTAATAATTTGCTGTCCTGTGTATCTTCTGGTTTATCATGGTAGATTGTGTGTTCCAGTTTCAGCATCCCCTACAGCGTTCCCTATGATCACGATGTATTGCTACCTTTGTATGGCACAATAAAGCCCAAGGAGACGAATTGAACCGAGTCTGAAATGAATGGAAAGGTAATTGCGTCGCTCAGGGAGAACTAAACGACGGTAGAAGGCAGAGATGGCTTGTGTTAGAGTGTTTTAGGTAAACGTATGTCATTTGTCTATCGTTCTCTTGATGAATGCTATCTTCCATTACCTCGTGTCGGTGCAATCGCTCTCATGACTCTGTTGCACCACAATACATCTTCATCTCCATTGTTTTATTCAGACTCTCGGCATGCACAGATCCTTAATTGATCTGTAGGGTAAAAAAAAAGGAGAGAGATCAAGGCAAATCCCTATTCTCCCACCGGATGCGTGTGAGCGTTATTTTGATTCCTTGTATGCTAGGAGGGAGAATGGTACGAGAGCGAGCCTCATTATCATGCGGAGATGTCATTAAACTGATAATACAAAGAAAGGAATTGTAAAAAGTGATAAAAGGAGTGATTGGATGAGGAGTTGGAGGACAGAGAAAATCACTTTCAACAATGAAATAAAAAGCAGTAGAAAGAACACCTAAAAGGAGGAGAGAAATGCCCCCTGGGTAAAACAAGTACAAAACTCAAAACAGATCATCAAAAAGGCAGCCTTTTCAAAACTCTAAGTACGTTTTCAATGGACTAAGTACAACACAGGAAATCATACAGTCACTTTTTCACCATAGTTAATCAGTGTCTCATCTAGAAATTAGATGATCATATAAAGGAATAGCTTTTCACAATGCAATGCCCAAAGGAAAAAAAGACTACAGTATATTATGATATAAATACTATAGTATTCACTGTAGTGATTTTGCAGACTAAAGACCAACTAAATTGAGAGGATACCATTATATTGTGTTTTGATGATTATATCACTTTTCTCATGGTATTTCACAGTAAACGTATATTTTTGATCAATGGTTGTGTGGTGAAACATGTCTCCAAACAAAATGAGTGCACAATAAAAGGTTTTTGAATAGAACAGTGTTACCTGTTTGGAGTGTTGTACTAAGAGTTGTGAAAATGCATCAAATATTCACTCTGTGTTTACCTGTATACAGTATGTGTGTGTGTGTGTGTGTGTTTGTGTGTGCGCGTGCGTGTGTTCCTTTCTGCGTGCACATGTTCTTTATGGGGTTGCACTTCAAATAAGAGAGACTAACGGTGGAGCAGTCTATTTCTCGCTTGTACTGATGATCAATAACGTAGCAGATATAACTCATATGCACCTCAAAATGCCAGCGGCTTCCCCACAGCACTACCTCGGCTATAAATATACTGTACCTGCACCCAGCATCAGTCCTCTCCTCCATCTCCTTCCTGATCCGATGCCTCTGCTTCCTCATCAAAGGTTTCCCCATCTAGTCTACCTCAGAATCAGATCAAATGTTGAAGACTGTAGAGTGTTGTTGATCCTCCACTACCCTCTGTAAACACTGTTTACTGTAATACCTATTGGTGTGCCACATTGAGTAACAATTATCCATCGTCTTTCTTTAAGAGCATATTTAAGAGAACCAAGAGTCGATTGACGCACCCTTGCATCAATCTAATTGGCATAATAAAACAATCCCCATCAAAATCTGCCAGTTTCAGATAGAGATATCAGTTTGTTTTTGTATGGCTGCATCTCGGTAGTAGAGGGTGGCCGAGCTACAGCGTTGTTTGTCAGACCAGAAGACATCCCCCAAAAAAACGGTTTAGCCTACAAACTAATATGACTACTCTATGGAAAGATGAGACCCTCACGAACACGATGGTGTTCTCTACACAAGTGTCACAGGACTCGTCTGAAAGTAACCCGGTACCGGTTTCAATAATCAATGGAAGTATGTAAGTAGTTTTGTGCCCCCCAAAAAAAGAGGTTAAATTTATGGCAATTTTTTTTTTTATATGCTTGAGCTTTCTTATATCTCCTATAGGACAGACACTTCAAAACCTTATTCCTTCTGATTTATTTTTTGACTGTGTGCTCTGCCATTTATGAATGTGTTATTCAATGTGTTTCTATGGGCTATAGCAGCAAAAGCCCAATGAAATATTTTAACCAAAAAATTTGATGATGTATTTTTTAAATACGTAAATTATCCATGGTATGACCATCTTAAAACAACAGTGTGATTATTTACAATAGAGGAACATCATTACATTTAAGCAGACACTCTCACCTAGAGGAACTAGGGTTAAGTGCCTTGCTCAAAGGAATATTGCCAGATTTTTTCACCTTGTCATCTCTGGGGTTTAACCCAGCAACCTTTCAGTTACTGGCCCAACACTCCACTAGGCTACCTGTCACTCATTTCTAGTCTAAAGACGTTTGATTCCATTGAAATGTACTGACACTATCCCTTCTCTGAAGGCTGAAACACAGAGTATGCTGACTTGACAATATCATGACATGCTGTTCACGGTCAGGGGGAAATTGTAAACGTTTCACACGTTGAAGTCATTGATTACAATTATACCATCAATAATATTTCAGATGCTTGTTCATATGGCATACTGTAAATAGAAAAATAATATTTTATATGGTTGCATCACACATTCTATGAAACGATGTCACAAGGAAAGTGAGGATGATTAAGACAATCACAGAGAAGAGATGACAGCACATCAGACAGGGAGAGAAAGAGCAATAGAGGAGAAAAGCAGAGAGAGAGAGAGAGTACAAATTACAGAGACACACAGGGGGGGTCAGGTAGCCTAGAGGTTAAGAGCGTTAGACTAGCAACCAACAAAGGTTGTTGGTTCAATTCCCCAAGATGACTAGGTGAGCTATCTGTCGATGTGCCCTTGAGCAAGGCACTTAACCCTAATTCCTCTAGCTAAGAGTGTCTGCTAAATAACTAAAAGCAAAGACAATGAAGGGCACGACCTACATTGTCTGCCTGACCATCACTTCATCAGCAGGATAGTGGAGAAATCCATAAGGCAGCCATGAGATTCACTCTGCCACATGTCCAACACTCAGCATGCTGCTCATTCTCCCCAAAGGAGATTACTGATCAATGACAGGGCATTGGTAGGTCAAGTTGATGACTAAAACTTGCTTTGACTTTCTTTCTCCCTACAATTTGACACTTCTATCACTTTTTTCACTGTTTGGAGAGTTGCCCCTATTGATCACCTCACCCGGAGGACAGAGAGCTGACACACCTATTGCGGTACTAGAGGAAACAAGGTGTGGTAGTGAATAAGGTTGTCGAGGAGGGTAACACATTTTGAGTATAGCATTTGGTTACCCAGCTATTATGTCAAATTAGCGTTGTTTGTATTTTGTTTGAAGATGAAGAGATATTCAGCAACTCTTGATAGGGCAATGTCCATGCCACTCAAATGCATTACAAGCGTCTATTCCCTTTCAGTTTGTGGATTTTGTCAACACGTGTTTTGCAGCTCATATCTCTCCTCTTGTGGTTTTAACAGGAATGTTGGATGTCTGGTCCAACAGGAAGACACTGGTAGAAGATGTCCTAGGAATTGTAGGGTCAGTTGTGACCTGTAATTTTACCTTTATTTAACTAGGCAAGTCAGTTAAGAACAAATTCTTATTTAAAATGACGGCCTAGGAACAGTGGGTTAACTGCCTTGTTCAGGGGCAGAAAGACAGATTTTTACCTTGTCAGCTCGGGGATTCAATCTAGCAACCTTTCAGTTACTAGTCCAACACTCTAACCACTAGGCTACCTCCCGCTACCTTTCGTAATAACGTATCATGAGAGCCACTGTGTCAGCCGCAATGAGGCAATATTGATATGCTATGGCAGTGCAATTGAAGCCAAAAAAGAGATTTTAAGGAATGCACGAACATTCATGAAAACATTTTAAAACCAATGACTTGCAACAGATCAAAGGTTTGTCTTTAATGACAACGACATTGACAAAGTGGCCATTTTCGAAGTCCACCACACGATTTTGTGTCATTGTAAATGAACGAGGTCCTGTTTTAATTTGAAGACCATGTTCTATATTTGGTGTTGACATAACTCTGAGATGAAAGAAAAACAAATTATCAGGTGTCACTAATGATGAATTGACTCCAGCAACACCTTGTTGTGGCGCACTGGAAATCCATTATCAACGTCTCCACATCTTAATTACCATGGCAAGCAGGTTGGACTAAATGAACTCATTAATGGAATAACAGATATTGTGCCAATACAAAAGTGAGCAAGGCATAGAAACATTACAGAGAGCCTGTCTGTTTCTCTCGAGCAACATGGCTCTGTACAACCGAATCCATAAACCCTGAAGGCTCGTTCTATTTCAGTCCTTCACTGCCATTCAGATGCTAACAGAACTGATCGATAGGGATACAGAAAGTATACACGCATGGGGATTGCGAATTTTGCTTATCGAGTTATGATTGAGTACTGTAGACAAGTGCACGTAACCTGAAGTAATAAGTTACTGGTTTTAATACTGAACTGTGTTCAACATAATCATAGCTATTGTAACTTTTAAGTAAAAAAACATCTTTATTTAGGATAGCAGTGATGAATTTTTCTATTATAACTAGTCACTTTAAAGTAAGATGTGAGCTTCTTCTCTCTCTTGTTTTTACTTGATAATTTGGGCCAACTGCCAAGCACACACACAGACCAACTGGAACGGTGATGAGAAACCTGGACATGGTCCAGAAACCTGGACATGGTCAAAACATGTTGATACAACAGTAGCTAATATGGGGAGAAGTCTGTCCATAATAAAGCACTGCTCTACCTTCTTAACAGCACTATTAACAAGGCAGGTCCTAGTTTTGTCTCACCTGGACTACTGTTCGGTTGTGTAGTCAGGGGGCACAAAGGGAGACTTAAGAAAATTGCAATTGGCTCAGAACAGGGCAGCACGGCTGGCTCTTCGATGTACACAGAGAGCTAACATATGAGGAGAGATTAACTTCATCACTACTTGTATTTTTGAGAGGTGCACTGAGCTGTCTGTTTAAACTACTAGCACAGAGCTCGGACACCCATGCAAACCCCGCAAGACAGGCCACCAGAGGTCTCTTCACAGTCCCCAAGTCCAGAACAGACTATGGAAGGTGCACAGTACTACATAGAGCCATGACTACATGGTACTCTATTCCACATCAAGTAACTAATGTAAGCAGTATTTAAAAACAGATAAAAATACACCTTATGGAACAGCGGAGACTGTGAAGATACAAACACAGGCACAGACACATGCATACACACACACTATAACATACGCACTATATACACGTACACATGGATTTTGTGTTGTAGATATATGGTAGTAGAGTAGTAGCCTGAGGCCACAAACGTACAGTTTTTTACAATCACTTTGGCACTAATTTCGGAACCTTGATGTCATTTTTCAAAACCCTAGACACAAAACTCACAACCAATGATCAAAATGCAAATTTTTCTAAACTCTAACACTTTTTCCAATTGCTTGGATACAATACACGTAAAGCTAAGATCATTTGTTCCTTGAACTAAAATCACCTGTTCAAAATGACACAACTTAACATCAAAGTATTACCATTTCAAAATACAATTCACACGTTACATCTGAGATTACTGTCTATTCATTCCATTACAATGATCTAACTATCAATTGATACAACTGCTCAAAATGATAAGTAACTGTTGCATTACTCTTAATGCATAGTTTTATGGAAACTGACAAACAATATTCCATGTTTAGATCATGAAAGTTTCAGAATAACGAGATCCATTGACACCAATTACCGTGGAATATGAACCAATTGGACTACATTATCTATGGATGTAATATTTCATCATCATTCTTTATCAGACACTGTTTCTATGGTCCCATGTACCACTTTTCCAGACCATGTTTTCAGATTTGACATTACTGTACACTCACCGGCCACCTTATTTGGTAGACCTATCTAGTACTGGGTAGGACCACTTTTGCCTCCACAACAGCCTGAAATTATTCACGGTGTTGTGCCCTTATGCACACCACTGTTTTAAACAGCTGTTATTTGAGCATTTGTGGCCTTTCTGTTAGCTTGAATGAGTCTGGACATTCTCCTCTGACTCCTCTCATTAACAAGGTGTTTTTGCCCACAGAACTGTCGCTCACTGAATGTGTTTTGTTTATCGCACCATTCTCTTTAAACTCTAGAGACTGTAGTGCGTAAACATCCCAGGAAGGCAGCTGTTTCTGAGATGCTGGAATCACCATGTGTGGCATCAACAATCATACCACGGTCAAAGTTGCTTAGATTACGCATCTTGCCCGTTCTAATGTTTGGTCGAACAACATCTAAAGCTCTCTACTCTATATACTCTATATATTGAGTTGCAGGCAGCCACATGATTCGCTGTTCGAATGTAACCTTCCTTGATGAGATAAATCAGGTCTGTGATGGCATGACCTATGTCATTGTGTGAGATAATGTCAGGTTCCACCATGCTCAAATGGTAAAAGCATGGTTTCAGGCCCATCCACAATTCATCACCCTGTACTTACCCCCATACTCTCTTTTCCTTAACCTTTCCTTAACCCGATTGAGGAATTTTTCTCCACATGGAGGTGGAAGGTATATGATAGGCGCCCTCACGAACAAGCTACCCTTCTCCAGGTCATGGATGACCCATGCATCACGGCAGACCAGTGTCAGGCCTGGATTCACCATGCCAGAAGATTCTTCCCAAGATGTTTGGCTAATGAAAACATCCATTGTGATGTGGATGAGAACCTGTGGCCAAATCCACAAGACAGGGTTGATGGAAATATAGAAGTACAGTAATCAATCTTTTGTTTTGCTTTTTACAGTAAGCCAGGTGAGGAACACTGCAGTTGAGCGTTAATTGTTTTTTCTTTTTTTGTAGCTAATTATTTTTGCTTTGATTCAAAGAAACCTATGTTGTGATTTTATTGTATTTCATCAAAAAATGTCATATTTTCAATGATTCTACTGTGTCTGTAGTATTCTCTCTACTAGTCCTTTTACAGTGATGTATTTACGTGTAGTAACATAATGAAACATGTATCACATATTTTGTACTAAAATATTTAATGATTGTACGAACAACTACACAGTGAAACTATTGGTATCTTGTGTGTGGTTGATCTAAATGAATGTTCCTATGGTATTTCATGATAAATGAGTTATTTGAACCAATGATTCTGCAAGTGCAAGGTTTCTTTAAAGATATGAATGCACAATGCAATGTTTTGAACATTGGACAGCCTGTGTTACAAGTGATGACCGTTTTGAGTTTTGTGTCTAGAGTTTTGAAAAATTAACACAAGGTTCTGAAATTAGTGCCAAAGTGATTGTTAAAATCTGTAATGTGTTGTGAAATCTGTTGTGAATGTATTGTAATGTTTGTAAATGGTATAACTGCTTTAATTTTGCTGGACCCCAGGAAGAGTAGCTGCTGCCTTGGCAGGAACTAATGGGAATCCTTAATAAATACAAATAATGAGTGGCGAGTTAGCTCATCAGGGTGTGGAACATCAGGGTGTGAATATGTGTGTGTGTGTGTTTTTGTGAGAAAGACTGAGAGAGACTGTGCATGTGTGTGAATGAGTTTGTTTCTTAATACAGTGTGTGTGTGTGTGTGTGTGTGTGTGTGTGTGTGTGTGTGTGTGTGTGTGTGTGTGTGTGTGTGTGTGTGTGTGTGTGTGTGTGTGTGTGTGTGTGTGTGTGTGTGTGTGTGTGTGTGTGTGTGTGTGTGTGTGTGTGCATGTGTGTGCATGTGTATGCGTATGTTATCACCTACTTGTTGTGTTTATGTGTATGCACAGGTAACTGCCAAAATAAAGGAAACACCAACATAAAGTGTCTTAACTTCTTATGGCTGCAGGGGCAGTATTGAGTAGCTTGGATGAAAGGTGCACAGAGGTGCCCAGAGTAAACGGCCTGCTCCTCAGTCATAGTTGCTAATATTTGCATATTATTATTAGTATTGGATGGAAAACACTCTGAAGTTTCTAAAACTGTTTGAATTATGTCTGTGAGTATAACAGAATTCATATGGCAGGCAAAAACCTGAGAAGTTCCACTTCCTGTTTGGATTTTTTTCTGAGGTGGCAGATTTTCAACCAAGCTCTCATTGAAATTACAGCGAGATATTGATGAGTTTTCACTTCCTACGGCTTCCACTAGATGTCAACAGTCAATAGAACTTTGTCTGATGACTCTAATGTGAGGGGGGGGCCCGAAGGAGACAGGAATTAGTCACCACTGCCACGAGCTGACCATGCTTTGACCACACGTGTTCACGCGATAGGCAGCTCCGTTCCATCGCTCAACTGAAGTCAATCTAATTCTCCGGTTGGAACGTTATTCAAGATGTATGTTAACAACATTCTAAAGATTGATTCAGTACATCGTTTGACATGTTTCTACTGACTGCTATGGAACTTTTGGACATTTCGTCACGTTATAGTGGACGCGCTTTGTGACTTTGGAATTGTTTACCAAACGTGCTAACCAAAGTAGCCAATTGGACATAAATAACGGACATTATCGAACAAATCAAGCATTTATTGTGGAACTGGGATTCCTAGAACTGCATTCTGATGAAGTTCATCAAAGGTAAGGAAACATTTATCATGTATTTTCTGGTTTCTGTTGACTCCAACATTGCGGCTAATTTGGCTATTGTTCTGAGCGCCGTCTCAGATTATTGCATGATTTGCTTTTTCCGTAAAGTTTTTTTGAAATCTGACACAGCGGTTGCATTAAGGAGAGGTATATCTATAATTCCATGTGTATAACTTGTATTATCATCTACATTTATGATGAGTATTTCTGTTGAAACGATGTGGCTATGCAAAATCACTTGATGTTTTTGGAACTAGTGAATGTAACGCGCCAATGTAAACTCAGATTTTTTGATATAAATATGAACTTTATCAAACAAAACATGCATGTACTGTGTAACATGAAGTCCTATGAGTGTCATCTGATGAAGATCATCAAAGGTTAGTGATTAATTTTATCTCTATTTCTGCTTTTTGTGACTGCTATATTTCGCTGGAAAAATGTCTGTGCTTATTGTGGTTTGGTGGTGACCCAACATAATCGTTTGTAGTGCTTTCGCTGAAAAGCATATTTGAAATCGGACACTTTGGTGGGATTAACAACAAGAAAGCGCTCTGCACTTTCAATGGCTGTTGTCATATCGATCCCGTTAGCGGGATGCAGCCATAAGAAGTTAATAGGACGTTGGGCACCACGAGCCAGAACAGCTGCAATGCACCTTGACATAGATTCTACAAGTGGCTGGAACTCTATTGGAGGGATGTGACACCGTTCTTTCACGCTAAATTGCAAAATTTGGTGTTTAGTTAATGGTGGTGGAAAACACTGGCTCAGGCGCCGCTCCAGAAAATCCTATACGTTTTCATTTGGGTTGAGATCTGGTGACTGAGATGTCCATGGTATATGGTTTACATCATTTTGATGCTCATAAAATAATTCAGTGACCACTCGTGCCCTGTGGAAGCATTTCCATTATTTTGGCAGTCTGTCTGTCTGTCTGTCTGTCTGTCTGTCTGTCTGTCTGTCTGTCTGTCTGTCTGTCTGTCTGTCTGTCTGTCTGTCTGTCTGTCTGTCTGTCTGTCTGTCAGTCACCTGTTCCTCTCCTCACACCAAAACCACTGCCCTCAGCCTTTATTATCTGAAGCTGCAGTTGGCCAAATATGTAGAGGGAGGGGCAGAATGGGCTTATCTGCTAGGGAACATACCCCTCTAAATCCTCATGAATTCCCATCGCAATGAGCCTGGCTAACAAAATGGCATCCCTGCGTCCCCCTTGCTATCATTTACATGTCTCTATGGTTTTTATTACCAACCCCAGCAACACAAAAGAACGAATTCAAATCCCATTCATAAGCTCTTTGGTGTCCAGACTATCAGTCGTAGTTTGAGCCAGTGCTGGTTCTTATTTTCTAATTTCTCCCACTAAAGATAGATTGATTGTTCATCTGTATGCATTGACAAACCAATCGCTTGTGGCGTCTTCATAAAATATGCAAGTTATAGACTTAAGAGACTATATGAGGGCTGGGCTCCCATAAGAGTTCATTGGTGAGTCTTGGAGCTCATTGGCTGAGAATTTGTGCCATTGTTTTTCCCTAGTTTCCTACAGGGGTTTCCTTGATGAATGGGGGTGAAAATGTGGTGGACGGTGATGGACTATGTGCTACGACACACTCTACAGCTCAGATCAGAAGGGATCAGAGAGGAGAAGCCAGACCGGTCAAATTCCAGTGATGGGGGGCGGGTTACTTTGATTAAGCACTACATTAATACATTAATACATTAGCAATATGTATCTCTTCCTTTAAAGCTCCTTTCAGCTCTTCCTTTAAATGTGTTTTTGAAAAATGTTCAGTGGAAATTGTGAAACGTTGTCATTGTGCATAGAGTTCTATGGTTTGTTAAGGTTCTTTAAATTAGGCAAGCATTCATTGATCTCATAGAGTAGAGCAATAAAGAGGCTGTTGTAGTTATCAACACATTTCAAATGTAGACACCAAGTTGAAGCATTTACCTCAAAACAGATAAACGCGTAAACCGTACAATCCAATTCCACCTCATTGATTGTTTTCTTTCTACAAATCACAGCGGTTGAAGTATCAGACCCCGAATATTTTCATCTTAACCATTGGAGACTGAAATAATTCAATTGTTCATTAAGTTACTTTCGAGACCGATGTGTGTTTGTGATATTCAAGAGATACACGCACACACTCATGCGCATTAACACGCACGTGGACACACACACACCTTCACACACACAGTCTTGTATAACTAACCTTGTGGGGACACACAATTCAGTCCCATTCAAAATCCAATTTTTCCTAAACCTAAACCTAACCCTAACCCGTACTCTTACCCTAACCCTAAACTTAACCCTAGCTCCTAACCTTAACCCTAAAACTAACCCTAGCCGTAAACCTAATTCTAACCCTAAAACTAATTCTAACCTTAACCCTAAACCCCCTAGAAATAGCATTTGACCTTGTGAGGACTAACAAAATGAACCCAGTTGGTAAAATATTTGTTTGTTTATTATTCTTGTGGGGACTTCTGGTCCACACAATAATAGTTAAACACGTCCACACACACACACACACACACACACACACACACACACACACACACACACACACACACACACACACACACACACACACACACACACACACACACACAGACACACACACACACACACACACACACACACACACACACACACTGTGTACGTCCCCAAGCACCACCTCATCAAAGTAGAGAGAAGGGAGAGGGTGTTTGACTGCAGGTGAAGAGGTAGACGGAGATGATGAATTGTCCCCATAATGGCCCTTGACACCAGAACACTACTACAGGGACAACAGGTAAGGACAAACCGTAAGCACTATGTGTGTGTTATATATGTTTTTGTGATAGTATTTATGTGGGTGTGTGTGTGTGTGTGTGATTGTTTTCTCTTCCTGTGTGTGTGTTTGTGTGTGTGTGTGTGTGTGTGTGTGTGTGTGTGTGTGTGTGTGTGTGTGTGTGTGTGTGTGTGTGTGTGTGTGTGTGTGTGTGTGTGTGTGTGTGCGCGCATGTGTGTGGGTGTGTGTGCGCGTGTGTGTGTGTGTGCGTGTGTGTGTGATTGTTTTCTCTTCCTGTGTGTACGTGTGAAAAGAGAGTGTATGGATGATGTGTGAACAACTAAATGACTAAAATTTATTTTTTTCCTAATGTAAACAGAGGTGGGAGTGAGTAAGCGGAGGGAAGGACAGTATACATTAATATGTGTGTGTGTGCGTGTCCGTGCGTGTGTGTGTGTGTGTGTGTGTGTGTGTGTGTGTGTGTGTGTGTGTGTGTGTGTGTGTGTGTGTGTGTGTGTGTGTGTGTGTGTGTGTGTGTGTGTGTGCGTGTTTGTGTGTCTGGACCCTACAGCCTTGGAACCTAATCACTGCACTGGCCCACACTGCAAAGGGAAATTATATGAATACACACAGTGAATGTACACGGTTTGATTGGTTGTGCCAATCATCTCTTGTTTTTCTGCCTTTGTTGGCAATCCGCAGTGAAAGAGCATCATAATGGACATGAGATGAATAGTCCGAGACAACAGAGGTGGTCTTTTTTTTAAAGTGTTCTCAATGTTGGCTACAAAAGCAGTAGACTTTGTTAACATGGGTTCTCCAGAAGACATTGTGGCGGTGGTCTCTTTTGTCATTGGTTTATATAAACGCTCCATTTTCACTTCCTGATTGATTTAGTGTGTAATTGTCAGGATTCTTTTTTTTTTGCTTCTTGTTAATGGCTGCTCAGCCCCTGAAGGGTTGAATTGTGATAGGGCCAATTACTGAACCATGTGGGCCTAAGTCATCACAATTACAATACAGAAATAATTCATTATAACTAGGCTAGGCTGAAAGGGTTTGTCTGTGTGTGTTTGTCAGTGTTTATGGAAATGTTTTGTTTTGAATGAAATAGAATAGTGAATAGCAATGCATTGCTTTCTGAAGCCAGGTAGGCAGATGTAGGATCTTAATTTGATCACCCTGTTGCAGGAGAACTTTCCTGCAATGAAGGAAATGTAAAACTTGTTGTGTATTTGACGTTTAAAAAGGTTTCTGAAGTTTGTAATTTCCACTTTGAAATTTCAGACTTGGTTTTCTCTAAATGTATCAACCACTACAAAAATGTCCATACATTTTTGGACCTGACGAAGATCCGTTTCAGATCAAAACGTTGTCAATAAAGCTGTGAATTGGGAGCTGTGTGCGGGCCTTCTTATTCTATAACATTAATTATAATCCACATAATAATTCACATTTCCTGTTGCTGCATGATTATTTCCTGCTGTAGCAAACTGGCCCAAATTGAGATTATTCAACTGTATAGCATATTCAACCAATCGAAGGACTACTTGGGAGGACTGTACCTTAATTAATTGGAGGTTTGTAACAGATCAACCATACAGGTTGAGATAAACGCACAACAAATATAATATCACCATAATAATCTTGAACGTTTCTTGAAAGTAACCATTCCATATCCTCTTTTGTACCCCTAAAAAGAGTTATGCTCCTTGAAATCATGAAACGACTAAAGACGGACAGTAGTGCAGATGCAAAATACAAATACTGTACATCTCAATAGTTGCTCAATTGAGCACAAAATAAGTCAGCCAGACTGCACTTAATTTTAATGCTCAATTGCTGTCCAATTTTTCTGTCAAATCAGATTCATAGTCCCTACAGTATATACTGTTCTTCAAAGAGATTTAATTTTGTAATCCAACATGTGTAATGTTCTGTGTCGCCCAATTCA
Organism: Salvelinus namaycush; assembly: GCF_016432855.1. Classification (NCBI taxonomy): domain Eukaryota; kingdom Metazoa; phylum Chordata; class Actinopteri; order Salmoniformes; family Salmonidae; genus Salvelinus; species Salvelinus namaycush. Next base: position 25,083,496 of record NC_052339.1, read on the forward strand.
GTGTGCCAAATCTGCATATTTTACACCCGACTGATCTACAAGACATTGCTAACAATTTAGATCTCTTTGCAGCTTGTTTGCTGTTGTCAACACCCGAGTACTTACAGATATTACCAGAATATTGTATTCTCTATTCCCTTTCTAAAATCTCTTACCCTTTCCTTCATCACACACAATCAACACCTTACACATTTGTCTGGCTTTCTGCTCATCTGAGAGACTGAAAACACCTCCATTTCCTCTCTTCACAGGAGATGGACTGGCAGAAATGAAGAGACTATCTTCAATCGACACTGACCTTAAAAACATCAGTTCAGGTCAGGTAGAGAGGATTCTGTTCATTTACCTGCTTCTTAAAATGTATAATCTATTCTGTACCGGAAAGGCCAAACTTAACAGCCATAGAAAACCTGCCTCTAATTTAACATGATAAATCAAAACAAAATGGAAGTCTGCAAGCGCAAAACATTTTGTCCAAGTGTATTAGAGATATAAGACACCCATAAATCTATTTTAACTGAAATGGGGACTTTGTTATAGAAATAACATCTTTGTCACTGCAAGTCATCAGTGACTGAACTAGACATAGGAACTAGAGCAAATAGAGGGATGATTTTCTCATCCTAGGGCTGTGCGACTCGGCTTCCTGCAAGCTGTCACTGGGAAGGTCCCTAATGAGTGGATTTTCAAAGAGTTTTCAGAGTTATCAAAGGGGTGGCTTGTCAGGCAAGCGAACGCTAGGCCCGGATTGATGACAAAGGTGGGTGCCGAATCCACCGATCACAAACAGCAACGATTACATCTGAGGGGAAATACGACACAGCGTTCACGCTGACAGCTGACACTTCCCAGCTGTTTTTTTCATTGGCTGTGCCGAATCACTTCCATCCGGAGGGTTGGTCTCTGGGGACCCGGTGACACTTTAGGGGTATGGCTCAAACATTACCTCAACATGTCAGTCCGAACGTACACACCTGCTGGCGAACACACATATTATGTAAAATGCACACATTTGTATCATACACATTGTAGTCACACACTGTTTGTGTGTTAGGTGTGTGTGGCATGCAGGGCTTGGTGGCACTTGTCACCGCTAGCTTGTACAGTAGCTGTGATGTTAACAGCTCAGTCAAAACATTGAGCAGGATCCTTGGAAGTTGGCAGCAAAGACTAGTGATGTCTACTCAAGAAACCCCAACCAAAATATGTTGGTTTAAGACATTTTTTGCATTGGATGCGTCTCAATCCACCGCATCCGCCAGTGTCACACTTCCGCATCTGCGGTGAAAGGTGGCAGAGCTAGAGCGGTATTTGTCAGACCATGAGACATCTGCGGTGAAAGGTGGAAGAGCTAGAGCAGTGTTTGTCAGACCATGAGACATCATGACATCCGGGCAGCGAGGAGACTGAACCCTCGCCAGGCAAGGTGGGCCATGTTTTTTACCCGTTTTGTGTTCACCCTTTCCTTCAGACCAGGCACCAAGAACGTGAAGGCAGACGCATTGTCCCGGCTGAATGACACAGAGGAGCCGCCCATGGATCCCATTCCCATACTCCCCGCCTCCTGCCTGGTGGCACCGGTAGTGTGGGAGCTGGACGCGGACATTGAGCAGGCGTTATGTGCAGAGCCCGCTCCCGTCCAGTGTCCCGCTTGGCGTCTGTACGTCCCATCTGCTGTTCGTGACCGGTTGATCTATTGGGCCCACACGTCACCCTCCTCTGGTCATCCTGGGATCGGTCGGACAGTGCGCTGTTTGAGCGGGAGGTACCGGTGGCCTAGTTTGGCTAAGAACGTGAGGGTTTCTGTTTCCTCCTGCTCGGTGTGCGCCCAGTGCAAGGCACCTAGGCACCTGCCTAGAGGGAAGCTACACCCCTTACCCGTTCCACAACGGCCTTGGTCGCACCTGTCGGTGGATTTTCTTACCAATCTTCCCCCCTCACAAGGTAACACCGCGATCCTGGTCGTTGTGGATCGGTACTCTAAGTCCTGTCGTCTCCTTCCTCTGCCTGGTCTCCCTACGGCCCTACAGACTGTGGAGGTCTTGTTTACACACGTCTTCCAGCGCTACGGGGTGCCTGAGGATATAGTGTCTGATCGAGGTCCCAAATTCACGTTTAGGGTCTGGAAGGCGTTCATGGAACGTCTGGGGGTCTCGATAAGCCTTACTTTGGGGTCTCGCCCCGAGAGTAATGGGCAGGTGGAGATAGTAAACCAGGATGTGGACAGGTTTCTGTGGTCTTATTGCCAGGACCGGCCGGGGAGTGGGCGACGTTCGTGCTCTGGGCCGAGATGGCACAGAACTCGCTTCGCCACTACTCCACTAACCTCTCTCCTTTCCAGTGCGTACTGGGGTACCAGCCGGTTCTGGCGCCTTGGCATCAGAGTCAGACCGAGGCTCCTGCGGTGGACGACTGGTTCAGGGACGCGGAAGAGACATGGGAAGCTGTCCGTGTCCACCTTCAGCGGGCCGTGCTGCACCAAATAAAGAACCCAGACCGTCACTGCAGTGAGGACCAGGTCTGGCTCTCGCCCCGAAATCTGCCCCTCCGCCTGCCCTGCCGGAAGCTGGGTCCACGGTTTGTGGGGCCATTTAAAGTCCTGAGGATAGTGAACAAGGTTTGTTATATGTTACAGCTTCCTCCCGATTACTGTATTAACCCCTCGTTCCGTGTGTCTCTCCTCAGGCTGGTGGTGGCTGGACCACTCCAGGAGTCTGAGGTGCGGGAGGTTCCTCCGCCCCTTCTGGACATCGAGGGGGCCCCGGCGTACTCCGTTCGCTCCATACTGGATTCGAGGCATCCGGCAAGGGGCCTTCAGTATCACGTGGAGTGGGAGGGATATGGTCCGGAGGAGAGGTGCTGGGTTCCGGTCGAGGACGTGTTGCACCCTTCAATGCTGAAAGAGTTCCACATTCTTCGTCCGGATCACCCAGGGTCTCGCGCTCCAGGTCGTCCCCGAGGCCGGTGTCGGTGCACTGCTGGAGCCGCGCGTCAAGGGGGGGTACTATCACGACTTCCGCCGAAGTTGGGTCCTCTCCTTGTTCGGGCGGCGCTCGGCGGCACCAGTCTTCTTGCCATCATTGATCCACTTTTCATTTTTCATTTGTTTTGTCTTGTCTTCCCACACACCTGGTTTCAATTCCACCATTACATGTTGTGTATTTAACACTCTGTTCCCCCCATGTCCTTGTCCGGAATTGTTTATTGTAAGTGCTTGTGCACGTTATGCTGGTGCAACGGGTTTTGTACCTATTGTATTGTTTATTCTGTTTACGGTGATTTTATAATTAAAATACGTCGTTGTAACACAGTTTTCGCTCTCCTGCGCCTGACTTCTCTGCCGCCAGTACGCACCCCTTATGGACAGAAAACAAATGGTAGACCGCCACAAGTCTGGTTCATCCTTGGGAGCAATTTCCAAATGTCTGAAGGTACCACGTTCATCTGTACAAAGAATATTACGCAAGTATAAACACCATGGGACCCCGCAGCCGTCATAACGCTCAGGAAAGGGACGCGTTCTGTCTCCTAGAGATGAACATACTTTGGTGCGAAAAGTGCAAATCAATCCCAGAACAACAGCAAAGGACCTTGTGAAGATGCTGGAGGAAACAGGTACAAAAGTATCTATTTCCATAGTAAAACTAGTCCTATATCGACATAACCTGAAAGGCCGCTCAGCAAGGAAGAACCACTGCTCCAAAACCACCATAGAAAAGCCAGACTACGGTTTGCAACTGCACATGGGGACAAAGATCGTACTTTTTGGAGAAATGTCCTCTGGTCTGATAAAACAAAAATAGAACTGTTTGTCCATAATGACCATCGTTATGTTTGGAGGATAAAGGGGAGGCTTGCAAGCCGAAGAACACCATCCCAACCGTAAAGCACGCGGGTGGCAGCATCATGTTGTGGGGGTGCTTTGCTGCCAGAGGGACTGGTGCACTTCACAAAATAGATGGCATCATGAGGGAGGAAAATTATGTGGATATATTGAAGCAACATCTCCAGACATCAGTCAGGAAGTTAAAGCTTGTTCCAAATGGGTCTTCCAAATGGACAATGACCCCAAGCATACTTGCAAAGTTGTGGCAAAATGGCTTAAAGACAACAAAGTCAAGGTATTGGAGTGGCCATCACAAAGCCCTGAACTAAATCCTATAGAAAATGTGTGGACAGAACAAAAAAAGTGTGTGCGAGCAAGGAGGCCTACAAACCTGACCAGCTCTGTCAGAAGGAATGGGCCAAAATTCACCCAAGTTATTGTGGGAAGCTTGTGGAAGGCTACCCGAAACATTTGTCCCAAGTTAAACAATTTAAAGGCAATGCTACCAAATACTAATTGAGTGTATGTAAACTTCTGACCCACTGGGAATGTGATGAAATAAATAAAAGCTGAAATAAATAATTCTCTCTACTATTATTCTGACATTTCACATTCTTAAAATAAGGTGGGGATCCTATCTGACCTAAGACAGGGACTTTTTCCTAGGATTAAATGTCAGGAATTGTGAAAAACTGAGTTTAAATGTATTTGGCTAAGGTGTATGTAAACTTCTGACTTCAACTGTATATATATGTATATACATATCTATATATACACACACACACACACACACATTTACACACATATATATATATATTTCCTGAGTTTTTTATATATATCCTAGATTTTAGAGACACTTCATAACTGTTTTTTTATAATTATGTCACACCCTGATCTGTTTCACCTGTCCTTGTGATTGTCTCCACCCACTCCAGGTGTCGCTTATTTTCCCCAGTGTATTTATCTCTGTGTTTCCTGTCGCTCTGTGCCAGTTCGTCTTGTATGTTTCCAAGTCAACCAGCGGTTTTCTCGTTCTCCTGCTTTTTGCATTCTCCTTTTTCTAGTCCTCCTGGTTTTGACCCTTGCCTGTTTCTGGACTTTGTACCTGCCTGCCTGACCATTTTGCCTGCCTTGACCACAAGTCTGTCTGCCACTCTGTACCTCCTGGACTCTGATCTGGTTTTGACCTTTTTGCCTGTCCACAACCATTTTCTTGCCCACCCCTTTGGATTAATAAACATTGTAAGACTCCAACCATCTGCCTCCTGTGTCTGCATCTGGGTCTCGCCTTGTGCCTTGATAATAGCAGCAGCCATTATTACGATGGTCCTTATCAAATAAGTAATGTATTGCTTCTTGAAATGTATTGATGCCCTTTGCCTTTCACAATAGGCCAGCGGGAAAGTGGCACCGCCAAAAGCTAATTAAAATGATCCACTAATTACGACAGCCCCAGCTGTTAAAAATGAAAAGTTGTAATTACACGCACATCGCTATGCTGGGGTATTTTAGGCTGGCATTCATCTTAAGTGTGCTCATTCTTGAAAGATAGTATTCTTTCTCCCTTTTTAATACAATTTTCCCCAAGTTAGCTCCAAGATGGATTTCCGTCTCTTGTTATTGATTTGGCAATGCATAACTGTGCCAAGCCACAATAGTCAGTCTCCCAAGTTAATACCATCCTGACCATATTCCCAATTTAACTTAGCCACTGGCCTCTTGTTTATGTTTCCTAGCCTGGTCATGGACTGAAATGCACTTTCAATATAGATTCTCAATTTAGATACTTTTTTTTGTCCAGGGGTAGGCTTAACCTGGTCCGGGAAACAGGACCATCAACAGAGGTCTAAAGTTGTAACGACTCTCTAGCTCTTCCTCCTCCTCGGACGAGGAGAGGAGAGAGGGATCGGAAGACCAATGTGCAGCGAGGTATGATGACATAATGATTTATTAACTGAAGTCAAAGACGAACACGAAAAACACTTGGGAAATTACAAAACAACAAACGAACGTAGACTGACCTAAAACATGTGAACTTACATATAACGAAGAACGCACGAACAGGTACACGACTACAAACAAACGATACAGTCCCGTGTGGTAACATATACGGACACAGGAGACAACCACCCACAACAAACAATGTGAAACAACCTACCTTAATATGGCTCTCAATCAGAGGAAACGTAAACCACCTGCCTCTAATTGAGAACCATATCAGGTAACCCATTAACCAACATAGATACACATAACATAGAATGCCCACCCCAACTCACGCCCTGACCGACTACACACATACAAAACAGAAAACAGGTCAGGAACGTGACAAAAGTACTTAAGTAAAAATACTTTAAAGTACTACTTAAGTAGTTTTTAGGGGTATCTGTACTTTTTACTATTTATATATTTTACAACTTTTACTTGGTGTCTGTTTAAACTACTAGAACACAGCTCGGACACCAATTCATACCCCACGTGCTCCAGCAGGTACAGTTGAAGTCGGAAGTTTACACCTTAGCCAAATACATTTAAACTCAGTTTTTTACAAATCCTGACATTTAATCCTAGTAAAAATGCCCTGTCTTAGGTCAGTTAGGATCACCACTATATTTTAAGAATGTGAAATGTCAGAATAATAGTAGAGAGAATGATTTATTTCAGCTTTTATTTCATTCATCACATTCCCAGTAGGTCAGAAGTTTACATACACTCAATTAGTATTTGGTAGCATTGCCTTTAAATTGTTTAACTTCGGTCAAACGTTTTGGGTAGCCTTCCACAAGTTTCCCACAGTAAGTTGGGTGAATTTTTGCCCATTCCTCCTGACAGAGCTGGTGTAACTGAGTCAGCTTTGTAGACCTCCTTGCGCGCACACACTTTTTCAGTTCTATCCACACATTTTCTATAGGGTTGAGGTCAGGGCTTTGTGATGGCCACTCCAATACCTTGACTTTGTTGTCTTTAAGCCATTTTGCCACAACTTTGCAAGTATGCTTGGGGTCATTGTCCATTTGGAAGACCCATTTGCGACCAAGCTTTAACTTCCTGACTGATGTCTGGAGATGTTGCTTCAATATATCCACATAATTTTCCTCCCTCATGACACCATCTATTTTGTGAAGTGCCCAGTCCCTCCTGCAGCAAAGCACCCCCACAACATGATGCTGCCACCCCCGTGCTTCACGGTCAGGATGGTGTTCTTCGGCTTGCAAGCCTCCCCTTTTCCCTCCAAACATAACGATGGTCATTATGGCCAAACAGTTCTATTTTTGTTTCATCGGACCAGAGGACTTTTCTCCAAAAAGTACGATCTTTGTCCCCATGTGCAGTTGCAAACCGTAGTCTGGCTTTTTATCGTGGTTTGGAGCAGTGGTTCTTCCTTGCTGAGCAGCCTTTCAGGTTATGTCGATATAGGACTAGTTTTACTGTGGATATAGATACTTTTGTTCCTGTTTCCTCCAGCATCTTCACAAGGTCTTTTGCTGTTGTTCCGGGATTGATTTGCACTTTTCGCACCAAAGTACGTTCATCTCTAGGAGACAGAACGCGTCCCCTTGCTGAGCAGTATGACAGCTGCGTGGTTCCATGGTGTTTATACTTGCGTACTATTCTTTGTACAGATAAACGTGGTACCTTCAGGCATTTGGAAATTGCTCCCAAGGATGAACCAGAATTGTGGAGAAATACATCCAATAGACTCAAATTATGTCAATTAGCCTATCAAAGCTTCTAAAGCCATGACATCATTTTCTGGAATTTTCCAAGCTGTTTAAAGGAACAGTCAACTTAGTGTGTGTAAACTTCTGACCCACTGGAATTGTGATACAGTGAATAATAAGTGAAATAATCTGTCTGTAAACAATTGTTGGAAAAATTACTTGTGTCATGCACAAAGTAGATGTCCTAACCGACTTGCCAAAACTACAGTTGTGGCCAAAAGCTTTGAGAATGACACAAATATTAATTTCTGCTGCCTCAGTTTGTTTGATGGAAATGTTAAGAATGTTAAGATGAGTGATCAGATGAATTGCAATTAATTGCAAAGTCCCTCTTTGCCATGCTAATGAACTGAATCCCCAAAAAACATTTCCACTTCATTTCAGCCCTGCCACAAAAGGACCAGCTGACATCATGTCAGTGATTCTCTCGTTAACACAGGTGTGAGTGTTGACGAGGACAAGGCTGGAGATCACTCTGTCATGCTGATTGAGTTCAAATAACAGACGGGAAGCTTCAAAAGGAGGGTGGTGCTTGGAATCATTGTTCTTCCTCTCTCATGCATGGTTACCTGCAAGGAAACACGTGCCATCATCATTGCTTTGCACAAAAAGGGCTTCACAGGCAAGGATATTGCTGCCAGTAAGATTGCACCTAAATCAACCATTTATCGATTCATCAAGATCTTCAAGGAGAGCGGTTCAATTGTTGTGAAGAAGGCTTCAGGGTGCCCAAGAAAGTCCAGCAAGCGGCAGAACCGTCTCCTAAAGTTGATTCAGCTGCGGGATCGGTGCACCACCAGTACAGAGCTTGCTCAGGAATGGCAGCAGTGCATCTGCACGCACAGTGAGGCGAAGACTTTTGGAGGATGGCCTGGTGTCAAGAAGGGCAGCAAAGAAGCCACTTCTCTCCAGGAAAAACGTCAGGGACAGACTGATATTCTGCAAAAGGTACAGGGATTGGACTGCTGAGGACTGGGGTAAAGTCATTTTCTCTGATGAATCCCCTTTCCGATTGTCTGGGGCATCTGGAAAAAAGCTTGTCCGGAGAAGACATGGTGAGCGTTACCATCAGTCCTGTGTCATGCCAACAGTAAAGCATCCTGAGACCATTCATGTGTGGGGTTGCTTCTCAGCCAAGGGAGTGGGCTCACTCACAATTTTGCCTAAGAACACAGCCATGAATAAAGAATGGTACCAACACATCCTCCGAGAACAACTTCTCCCAACCATCCAGGAACAGTTTGGTTAACAATGCCTTTTCCAGCATGATGGAGCACCTTGCCATAAGGCAAAAGTGATAACTAAGTGGCTCGGGGAACAAAACATCGATATTTTGGGTCCATGGCCAGGAAACTCCCCAGACCTTAATCCCATTGAGAACGTGTGGTCAATCCTCAAGAGGCGGGTGGACAAACAAAAACCCACAAATTCTGACAAACTCCAAGCATTGATTATGCAAGAATGGGATTCCATCAGTCAGGATGTGGCCCAGAAGTTAATTGACAGCATGCCAGGGCGGATTGCAGAGGTCTTGAAATAGAAGGGTCAACACTGCAAATATTGACTCTTTGCATCAACTTCATGTAATTGTCAATAAAAGCCTTTGGCACTTATGAAATGCTTGTAATTATACTTCAGTATCCCATAGTAACATCTGACAAAAATATCTAAAGACACTAAGGCAGCAGACTTTGTGAAAATTCATATTTGTGTCATTCTCAAAACTTTTGGCCACAACTGTATAGTTTGCTAACAAGAAATTGTGGAGTGGTTGAAAAACAAGTTTTATTGACTCCAACCTAAGTGTATGTAAACTTCCGACTTCAACTGTATATTTCACTGATCATCCCCAAAGCCAACACTTACTTTGGCCACCTTTTCTTCCAGTTCTCTGCTGCCAATGACTGGAACGAATTGCAAAAATCACTGAAGCTGGATACTTATATCTCCCTCTCTAACTTTAAGCATCAGCTGTCAGAGCAGCTTGCCGATCACTGTACATGTACACACTCAATCTGTAGATTGCACACCCAACTACCTCATCCCCATATTATTACCTACCCTCTTGCTCATTTTCACCCCAGTATCTCTACATCATCATCTGCACATCTATTACTCCAGTGTCAATGCTAAATTGTATTTTTCCCCGCATCTATGGCCTATTTATTGCCTACCTCCCTACTCTTCTACATTTGCACACACTGTACATATATTTTTCTATTTTATTTCTTCTATTTTGTTATTGACTGTACGTTTGTTTATGTGTAACTCTGTGTTGTTTTTGTCGCACTGCTTTGCTTTATCTTGGCCAGGTTACAGTTGTAAATGAGAAGAACTTGTTCTCAACTGGCCTACCTGGTTAAATAAAGGTGAAATAAATAAAATATATAAATTAAACATGAGGTCTCTTCCACCAGAGGTCTCTTCACAATCCCCAAGTCAAGAACAGACTATGGGAGATGCACAGTACTACACAGAGCCATGGCTACATGGAACTCTATTCCACATCAGGTAACTGATGCAAGCAGTTAAATCAGATAAGAAATAAAATTTAAAAAATGATAAAAATAGACCTTATGGAACAGCGGGGACTGTGAAGAGAGACAAACACAGGCACAGACACACAGATATGTTGTAGATATGTCCTAGTAGAGTAGTGGCCTGAGGGAGCACATACTTTTTACTCCATACATTACATTTTACTCGTTACATTTGGAATGCTTAGCAGGACAGAAAAATGGTCCAATTCAAACACTTATCAAGAGAACATCCCTGGTCATCCATACTGCCTTTGATTTGGCGGATTCACTAGGATTCACTAAACACAAATGCTTGGTTTATAAATTATGTCTGAATGTTGGTGTGCCCCTGGCTAGAAAACAAGAAAACGGTGCAGTCTGGTTTGCATTATGGAAGGAATTTGATACTAAAGTATATTTGAGTAATTATATTTACTTTTGATACTTATATATATTTAAAACCAAATACTTATAGACTTTTACTCAAGTAGTTTTTTATTGGTTACATTCACTTTTACTTGAGTAATTTTCTGTTAAGGTATCTTTAAGTATGACCATTGGGTACATTTTCCGCCACAGCTAATAAAGCTCCTGTGGCCTATGTATTTGTCTGTCATACATAGTCTGTCAACACCTGGAGAGCAGAGACACACAGATATGAACAGTGAGGCAGGATCGGATCTATAATCAGTGCAACTCTTATACAGAAATAATAAATGCGAGCAGACAGGCCTCATATGGTAGCCATGTGATATGTAGCTCCTGCAGGTTATCACCATGCTGCAACTGCTAACACTCAAAGGGGATCTGCTCCAAGCCCTGTAGCCGGAGATAAAGGTGCAACACGGGGACATAGTCTAATTCCCCCTGCACCGCCACCAGACAGAGGGGCCACAGCCCCACCCCCCTTCTCCCCTGCATTGTTCATATTCTGTGCACAGCTCCACTCCCCCTCCCCATGTGTGTGTGTGTGTGTGTGTGTGTGTGTGTGTGTGTGTGTGTGTGTGTGCGCACACAATAAAGACATATCTTTATGGGAAACCAATGTGCTTGGAAAAGAAAAGCATCTCTCCCCTGGAGATTTGCAGTCTTAGGCCTAGATTCAATCAGATCAAGCGTTAACTGGCGATAGCCGACACCCGCATAGCTGATGTTTTGGCAGAGTAGGAGGTGGAACTGCGTTGGAGCTGTCAAATCGGTGAGCAGCTGCTCTTATGAACATTGTCATGAAGCCACACCCATCCCAATCGCGTTAGAAATTAAGAACAAGAAAGAACAGGCTATATAGAAATAATGATGGTGATATTAAAATAATTAGGGTTTCTATCAGCCTAATTGAGGTGTAGATTACATCTCACATTCCAGTGCTACAACTTGTAAACAAAGCTGCGTGGGATTTCTCTTAATTATGGCTGCAATCCCGGTAACGGGATCGATATGACAACAGCCAGTGAAAGTGCAGGGCGCCAAATTCAAACCACAGAAAATTCATAATTAAAATTCCTCAAAGATACATGTGTTTTATACCATTTTAAAGGTAATCTTGTTGTTAATCCCACCAAAGTGTCCGATTTCAAATAGGATTTTCAGCGAAAGCACCACAAACGATTATGTTAGGTCACCGCCAAATCACAGACAGAGTTATTTTTCCAGCCAAAGATATGAGTCACAAAAAGCACAAATAGAGATAAAATGAATCACTAACCTTTGATGATCTTCATCAGATGACACTCATATGACTTCATGTTACACAATACATGTATGTTTTGTTTGATAAAGTTCTTATTTATATAAAAAAATCTGAGTTTACATTGGCGTGTTACGTTCACTAGTTCCAAAAACATCCAGTGATTTTGCATAGCCACATCGTTTCAACAGAAATATTCATCATAAATTAGATGATAATACAAGTTATACACATGGAATTATAGATATACCTCTCCTTAATGCAACCGCTGTGTCAGATTTCAAAAAAACTTTACGGAAAAAGCTAACCATGCAATAATCTGAGACGGCGCTCAGAACAATAGTCAAATTAGCCGCCATGTTGGAGTCAACAGAAACCAGAAATTACATGTTAAATATTCCCTTACCTTTGATGATCTTCATCAGAATGCACTCCCAGGAATCCCAGGTCCACAATAAATGCTTGATTTGTTCGATAATGTCCGTTATTTATGTCCAATTAGCTACTTTTGTTAACGCATTTGGTAAACAATTCCAAAGTCACGAAGCGCGTTCCCTAAAAGCTGACGAAATGTCCAAAAGTTCCGTAACAGTCCGTAGAAACATGTCAAACGATGTATTGAATCAATCTTTAGAATGTTGTTAACATAAATCTTGAATAACGTTCCAACCGGAGAATTACATTGACTTCAGATGAGCGATGGAACAGAGCTCCCTCCCTCAGAGCTCCCTCATCAAAGAATGGTCAGGTCATGGCAGACCTGACTAATTCCCCTCTCATTCGGCCCCCCTTCACAGTTTGGACCAGCCTCAGAATTTCCACTTCCTGTTTGGATTTTTTCTCAGGTTTTTGCCTGCCATATGAGTTCTGTTATATTCACAGACATAATTCAAACAGTTTTAGAAGCGTCCGAGTGTTTTCTATCCAATACTAATAATAATATATATTAGCAACTATGACTGAGGAGCAGGCCGTTTACTCTGGGCACCTCTGTGCACCTTTCATCCAAGCTACTCAATACTGCCCCTGCAAACACAAGAAGTTAATGTGACTCCCTAAGGCCAATGGCAATGTTTGCTTTGTGGATTTGACAGCTCTAATGCAGTTCCACCTCCGATACCGCCAAAACAACCGCAATGCAGATGTCGGGCTAGCACGGATCTGATAGAATCTAGCCTTTAATAATTTCCTGGTCAACGACACAGACAGCGATCATATCCGTCTGATGTCTGATGTGAACACCCTGTTCCTGATAGAGAGAGAACATGTGACCTGGATCCACATGGAGTCTGGGCCCAAAGCAGCGGAAACCACTTAGGCCCAGCTGTCTGCCACATGACACAAAGGGATGGTCCAACTCATATGGTTTGTCATGACACTCAGTACATGTATATGATGATATAGTGGGGGAACACTTTGAGATAATCAGTTAAGCTGTTCTTAAGTAAGGTGTGGTGGATTCATCCACCCCAAAAAACGTGAGGAGGCTAATACTTTGTAGTTAATTGATGTGACAAAAAGGTGTTGTTACAGGAGGAAGGCAGCTGTTATTAATCAAATCAAATGTATTTATATAGCCCTTCTTACATCAGCTGATATATCAAAATGCTGTACAGAAAGCCAGCCTAATACCCCAAACAGCAAGCAATGCAGGTGTAGAAGCACGGTGGCTAGGAAAAACTCCACAGAAAGGCCAAAACCTAGGAAGAAACCTAGAGAGGAACTAGGCTATGAGGGGTGGCCAGTCCTCTTCTGGCTGTGCCAGATTATAGCAGAACATGGCCAAGATGTTCAAATATTCATAAATGACCAGCATGGTCAAATAATAATAATCACAGTAGTTGTCAAGGGTGCAACAAGTCAGCACCTCAGGAGTAAATGTCAGTTGGCTTTTCATAGCCGATCATTAAGAGTATCTCTACCGCTCCTGCTGTCTCTAGAGAGTTGAAAACAGCAGGTCTGGGACAGGTAACACGTCCGGTGAACAGGTCAGGGTTCCATAGCTGCAGGCAGAACAGTTGAAACTGGAGCAGCAGCACGGCCAGGTGGACTGGGGACTGCAAGGAGTCATCATGCCAAGTAGTCCTGAGGCATGGTCCTAGGGCTCAGGTCCTCCGAGAGAGAGAAAGAAAGAAAGAGTGAAAGAGAGAATTAGAGAGAGCATACTTAAATTCACACAGGACACCGGATAAGACAGGAGAAATACTCCAGATATAACAGACTGACCCTAGCCCCCCGACACATAAACTACTGCAGCATAAATACTGGAGGCTGAGACAGAAGGTGTCAGGAGACACTGTGGCCCCATCTGATGATACCCCCGGACAGGGCCAAACAGGCAGGATATAACCCCACCCACTTTGCCAAAGCACAGCCCCCACACCACTAGAGGGATATCTTCAACCACCAACTTACCATCCTGAGACAAGGCTGAGTATAGCCCACAAAGATCTCCGCCACGGCACAACTCAAGGGTGGGCGCCAACCCAGACAGGAAGACCACGTCAGCGACTCAACCCACTCAAGTGACGCACCCCTCCTAGGGACGGCATGGAAGAGCACCAGTAAGCCAGTGACTCAGCCCCTGTAATAGGGTTAGAGGCAGAGAATCCCAGTGGAGAGAGGGGAACCGGCCAGGCAGAGACAGCAAGGGCGGTTCGTTGCTCCAGAGCCTTTCCATTCACGTTCACACTTCTGGGCCAGACTACACTCAATCATATGACCTACTGAAGAGATGAGTCTTCAGTAAAGACTTAAAGGTTGAGACCGAGTCTGCGTCTCTCACATGGGTAGGCAGACCATTTTATAAAACTTGAGCTCTATAGGAGAAAGCCCTGCCTCCAGCTGTTTGCTTAGAAATGTTAGGGACAATTAGGAGGCCTGCGTCTTGTGACCGTAGCGTACGTGTAGGTATGTACGGCAGGACCAAATCGGAAAGATAGGTAGGAGCAACCCCATGTAATGCTTTGAAAGGTTAGGAGTAAAACCTTGAAATCAGCCCTTGCCTTAACAGGAAGCCAGTGTAGGGAGGATAGCACTGGAGTAATATGATCACATTTTGGGGTTCTAGTCAGGATTCTAGCAGCCGTATTTAACACTAACTGAAGTTTATTTAGTGCTTTATCCAGGTAGCTGGAAAGTAGAGCATTGCAGTAGTCGAACCTAGAAGTAACAAAAGCATGGAGTAAGTTTTCTGCATAATTTTGGACAGAAAGTTTCTGATTTTTGCAATGTTACGTAGATGGAAAAAAGCTGTCCTTGAAACAGTCTTGATATGTTTGTCAAAAGAGAGATCAGGGTCCAGAGTAACGCCGAGGTCCTTCAAGATTAATTGTCAGAATCAACAGAAGATCTCTTTGTTTCTTGGGACCTAGAACAAGCATCTCTGTTTTGTTCGAGTTTAAAAGTAGAAAGTTTGCAGCCATCCACTTCCTTATGTCTGTAACACAGGCTTCTAGCGAGGGCAATTTTGGGGCTTCACCATGTTTCGTGGAAATGTACAGCTGTGTGTCATCCGCATAGCAGTGAAAGGTAACATTATGTTTTCCAATGACATCCCCAAGAGGTAAAATATATAGTGAAAACAATAGTGGTCCTAAAACGGAACCTTGAGGAACACTGAAATTTACAGTTGATTTGTCAGAGGACAAACCATTTAAAGAGACAAATTGATATCTTTCCGACAGATAAGATCTAAACCAGGCTAGAACTTGTCCGTGTAGACCAATTTGGGTTTCCAATCTCTCCAAAAGAATGTGGTGATCGATGGTATCAAAGCAGCACTAAGGTCTAGGAGCACGAGGACAGTTGCAGAGCCTCGGTCTTACGCCATTAAAAGGTAATTTACCACCTTCACAAGTGCAGTCTCAGTGCTATGATGGGGTCTAAAACCAGACTGAAGCATTTCGTATACATTGTTTGTCTTCAGGAAGGCAGTGAGTTGCTGCGCAACAGCTTTTAGAGAGGAATGGAAGATTCGGATATAGGCCGACAGTTTAAAAATATTTTCTGGGTCAAGGTTTGGCTTTTTCAAGAGAGGCTTTATTACTGCCACTTTTAGTGAGTTTGGGACACATCCGGTGTATAGAGAGCCGTTTATTATGTTCAACATAGGAGGGCCAAGCACAGGAAGCAGCTCTTTCAGTAGTTTAGTTGGAATAGGGTCCAGTATGCAGCTTGAAGGTTTAGAGGCCATGATTATTTTCATCATTGTGTCAAGAGATATAGTACTAAAACACTTGAGTGTCTCCCTTGATCCTAGGTCCTGGCAGAGTTGTGCAGACTCAGGACAACTGAGCTTTGGAAGAATACGCAGATTTAATTTCGTTTTGTCATTTACGAGTCCGTAATTTGCTTTCTAATGATCATGATCTTTTCCTCAAAGAAGTTCATGAATTTATCACTGCTGAAGTGAAAGCCATCCTCTCTTGGGGAATGCTGCTTTTTAGTTAGCTTTGCGACAGTATCAAAAATACATTTTGGATTGTTCTTATTTTCCTCAATTAAGTTGGAAAAATAGGATGATCGAGCAGCAGTGAGGGCTCTTCAATACTGCACGGTACTGTCTTTCCAAGCTAGTCGGAAGACTTCCAGTTTGGTGAGGCGCCATTTCCGTTCCAATTTTCTGGAAGCTTGCTTCAGAGCTCGGGTATTTTCTGTATACCAGGGAGCTAGTTTCTTATGACAAATGTTTTTAGTTTTTAGCGGTGCAACTGCATCTAGGGTATTGCACAAGGTAAATTTAGTTCCTCAGTTAGGTGGTTAACTGATTTTTGTCCTCTGACGTCCTTGGGTAGGCAGAGGGAGTCTGGAAGGGCATCAAGGAATCTTTGGGTTGTCTGAGAATTTATAGCACGACTTTTGATGCTCCTTGGTTGGGGTCTGAGCAGATTATTTGTTTCGATCGCAAACATAATAAAATGGTGGTCTGATAGTCCAGGGTTATGAGGAAAAACATTAAGATCCACAACATTTATTCCATGGGACAAAACTAGGTCCAGAGTATGACTGTGGCAGTGAGTAGGTCCAGAGACATATTGGACAAAACCCACTGAGTCTATGATGGCTCCGAAAGCCTTTTGGAGTGGGTTTGTGGACTTTTCCCGTTGAATATTAAAGTCACCAAAAATGTGAATATTATCTGCTATGACTACAAGGTCCGATAGGAATTCGACGAACTCAGTGAGGAACCCTGTATATGGCCCAGGAGGCCTGTAAACAGTAGGTATCAAAAGTGATTGGGTAGGCTGCATAGATTTCATGACTAGAAGCTCAAAAGACGAAAACGTTGTTTTTTTTTGTAAATTGAAATTTGCTATCGTAAATGTTAGCAACACCTCCGCCTTTGCGAGATGCACGGGGGATATGGTCACTAGTGTAACCAGGAGGTGAGGCCTCATTTAACACAGTAAATTCATCAGGCTTAAGCCATGTTTCAGTCAGGCCAATCACATCAAGATTATGATCAGTGATTAGTTCATTGACTATAACTGCCTTTGAAGTGAGGGATCTAACATTAAGTAGCCCTATTTTGAGATGTGAGATATAACGATCTCTTTCAATAATGGCAGGAATGGAGGAGGTCTTTAGTCTAGTGAGAATGCTAAGGCGAACACCGCCATGTTTAGTTTTGCCCAACATAGGTCGAGGCACAGACACGGTCTCAATGGGGATAGCTGAGCTGACTACACTGACTGTGCTAGTGGCAGACTCCACTAAGCGGGCATGCTGGCTAACTGCTGCCTGGCCTGCACCCTATTTCATTGTGGAGCTAGGGGAGTTAGAGCCCTGTCTATGTTCGTAGATAAGATGAGAGCACCCCTCAAGTTAGGAGGGAGTCCGTCACTCCTCAACAGGCCAGGCTTGGTCCTGTTTGTGGGTGAGTCCCAGAAAGAGGGCCAATTATCTACAAATTCTATCTTTTGGGAGGGGAAGAAAACAGTTTTCAAACATTAAAAGGTCATGTCGGTTCTGATGCATCTTTTTCTTTTTCACACGGGTCTCAGGTGCTGTAGAAGAACACTTTTTAGTTGATTGTGAAAAAGTAGACTTCAACATCAAGCTTGCAATGAGAATGTGACCAATATGTTATAAGGAACAACAACATATGACCCTAGTCCTAACCCTAATCCTAACCAAGTAAGATGGCGCTGGAGAAGAAGACAGACGTTTTACGTGCCCCCAGCTGACTGTGTTTATTTATTTGTTTATTTGCATTGTTACTTATTTTGTAAATTATGTTGCCGCTAACTTCTCTTATGACCGAAAAGACATCAGGACTGCGATTACTCACCACAGACTAGCAGAATCCTTTTTTTCCTTTAACGACTCTGACGAGCCCGACGCGAAGGAGATACTGCTTCCTCGGGAACAGGCCCCGATCCTCGTGATCTACGCCTTCTGAGAATTCGTAGGCAATCGAATAAACCCCCGCTTCCCTCCATTCTGCTAGCAAACGTACAAGCTTTGGAGAATAAAATCGATGAGTTATACGGAATATTAAACTACCAACGGGACATTAAAAACTGTAACATTTTATGCTTCATAGAGTTGTGGCTGAACAATGTTGAGGCTAGGCGTCCCGCTAGTGGGACAACTTCCGGTTAAACTGGAGGGCACGCAATTCAAATAAGTATTCATAAAAATTATAGATATTAAACATTTATGGATATACAAGTGTCTTATATCGGTTAAAAGCTTAAATTCTGGTTAATCTACCTGCACTGTCCGATTTACAGTAGGCTTTACAGCGAAAGCATGCCATGCGATTGTTTGAGAACAGCGCCCCACATCAAAATATTTTTCCACCGGCACAGGTTTCATAAATTCACAAATAAGCGATTAAATATTGATTTACTTTTTAAAATTACTTTTTGAAAATCTTCCTCTGATTTGTCATCCAAAGGGTCCCAGCTACAACATGTAGTGTCCCTTTGTTAGATAAAATCCTTCTTTATATCTCAAAAAGTCAGTTTAGTTGCCGCTATCGATTTGAGTAATCCACTCGTTCAATATGCAGAGAAAGGAATCCAAAAAGCTACCGCTAAACTTTGTTAAAACAATACATTTATATTTAATCCTCAGATACACTAAAATGTAATTAAACTATAATCTTTAATACGGAAAGAAGTATGTTCAATAGGAAAACGATATGCTCTTCGTCGCACGCGCATAGACTGATTTCCAAGTCTGAGTCCCAGTACTAAAACTCATAATTCTTCCTTGTTTGGGAAGAAACAAGCCTGAAACCTTGAACAAAGACTACTGACATCCAGTGGAAGCCATAGGAGTTGCATACTGGGAGCTAGACTTAATACTTTCCCTATACGTTCTATTGGAAGAGCATGGGCTCTCAAAAAAAAAAAAATCTGTTTGTTTTTTCTTTGGATTTTCCCCTACCATATCTATTGTGTTATAGTCCCCTACATTATTTAAAAATTTCTACAAACTTCAGAGCGTTTTCTTCCCAATGGTACCAAGTATATGCATATCCTGTCTTCAGGGCCTGAGCAACAGGCAGTTTACCTTGGGCACGTCAGTCAGGCAGAAATGGAGAAAAATAGACCCTAGCCTGAAGAATATTTATACGATGTACCGGCAGGATAGAACAGCTGCGTCTGGTAAGACAAGGGGCAGTGGACTATGTATTTTTGTAAATAACAGCTGGTGCACGATATCTAAGGACGTCTCGAGCTATTGCTCACCTAAGGTAGAGCATCTCATGATAAGCTGTAGGACACACTACCTACCAAGAGAGTTTTAATTTGTATTCTTCGTAGCTGTTTACATACCATCACAGTCAGAGGTTGGCACTAAGACAGCATTGAATGAGCTGTATTCCGCCATAAGCAAACAAGAAAACGCTCACCCAGAGGTGGCGCTCCTAGTAGCCGGGGACTTTAATGCAGGGAACCCGTTTTACCAAATTTCTATCATCATGTTAAATGTGCAACCAGAGGAAAAATAACTCTGGACCACCTATACGCCGCACACAGGGACACATACAAAGCTCTCCCTCGCCCTCCATTTGACAAATCTGACTATAATTCTATCCTCCTGATTCCTGCTTACGGGCTAAAATTAAAGCAGGAAGCACGAGTGACTTGATACAACAGCCTGTCCCTCAACGTGATCAAGACAAAGGAGATGATTGTGGACTACAGGAAACAGTGGACCGAGCACGCCCCCATTCTCATTGACGGGGCTGCAGTGGAGCAGGTTGAGAGCTTCAAGTTCCTTGGTGTCCACATCACCAACAAACTAACATGGTCCAAGCACACCGAGACAATCATGAAGAGGGTACGACAAAACCTATTCCCCCTCAGGAGACTGAAAAGATTTGGCATGGGTCCTCAGATCCTCAAAAGGTTCTATAGTTGCACCATCAAGAGCATCCTGACTGGTTGCATCACTGCCTGGTATGGCAACTGCTCGGCCTCCGACCGCAAGGCACTACAAAGGGTAGTGCGAACGGCCCAGTACATCACTGGTACAAGCTTCCTGCCATCCAGGACCTTTATACCAGGCGGTGTCAGAGGAAGGCCCTAAAAATTGTCAAAGACTCCAGCCACCATAGTAATAGAATGTTCTCTCTGCTACCGCACGGCAAGCGGTACCGGAGCACCAATTCTAGGTCCAAGAGGCTTCTGAACAGCTTCTACCCCCAAGCCATAAGACTCCTGAACATCTAGTCAAATGGCTAGCCAGACTATTTGCAGTGAAATGATTGTGAAATGATTGTGTTACAAGCATTACTTTCTCAGATTATGTGTTTATAGAAGAGTGCAGAGTGACCACAGATGGATGATCAGATGGAGGGAAAGATATGAACGATAGAATAACTACTTAAAGAGATGATTACAGAGATAAATGAGAAATTACTTTTACACCATAGACTTTAAAGGGACGGAAGGTCACATTGACACACTGCTGCAGTGATGTTTCAATGAGCGAAAACTTCTGAAGTTCAGTCCGCTCAAGAGTGTTTCCGTCTCAACCGTTAATCTCTTTGAGAAAGTGTGTCGGGGAAGAAGAGGAAAGAAGAGGCGACAGACAATAAGGTGCATCTGGGGTGATCAGTGCCTCAGTTAGGAGTTATATCTTTTTTAAAGGCTTTGTTCAGCCGACCTAATGAGCATTAGCGGGAATGATGAGCTTTTAAAAGATTGGAAAGAACTGGGCTTTTCCCCCCCAGCCTTCTCTCCAACGCTCGGTGACAATCTCAAATGTTCCAATTGCTATGAAATTCTAAAGAAAAAACTTTAATTTGTGATGTCCGTCTGCAATCTGTAGTTCAAAAAATAACAAAGCTGGAGAAATGTAACCGTGTTAAAATTCATAGACAGAGCTATGGATCCATGGACTGACCATCCATGATATTAACATGATAGTGTTAACCATGTTTTGAGGCTATACAGTGTTTGTTTACAATCACTTTGTTTACAAACAAAGGGGTAAAACAAGCTTATAGTTCAGGTTCTGATGAAGTAAGACAATTGAGCTTATGAGGCATTTATCAATCAATAGGTATGAATTTAAAGTCTCAAAATGAATGTAGCTATTGCGGATTTAAGTGATTGTATGTGAAACTGAACATCATATGATTTCTCTATTTTAAGTTATACATAATTTCGTGTTTTTTTATGATCTTTTATTCACCTTTTTGAGATTCACACATAGCATGTAATGGCACTCTAGATTGCCTCAATCAAAAGTTCACAGTATTAAAAAATAAAAATAGGTATGTTAGGTGAATCCTGCAGCTAACAGACAGGTGTCAGGTCACCCTTTAGGAAAGCCATCCAAACCGCTCCAACAGAGTAATTGCCGGCCTGGCTGACAGTCATAGTGGTAAGAAATGAGGGGCTAACAAGGTCGCTCTAGCCGTATTACTTGGGGTGGAATGAAAAGCCTCACTCCAGTCAGAGTGAGCCAAACACTGCCTTATCACTGGGATCCCAGCCTTCGCAAGGTCATCATTTCTGTTATTTAGCTTCAAATTGAGTCGAAGACCTGTCAACTTTTCACCACCTGATAACAGACTAGCACTCTGTGTTTTATTGACAACAGTAAATACATATCCTTTCCCCCATAAGGTTGTTAGGTTTTGTTACAAGAGCACAGGTAGTGTACTTTGGTGTACTTTATTTTGGTTGTAATGATGAGCGACACAGCGATCACGCTAAAAAACACTGTTGCTTGACAGTTAAAGGGACATTACACTCTAAGCATCAAGTTTCCAAGCGTCAAAAGGGGTCTTCTATCGAGATATAATATATATACAAAAGTATGTCAACACCCCTTAAAATGAGTGGATTTGGCTATTTCAGCCACACCTGCTTCTGACAGGTGTATAAAATTGAGCACACCGCCATGCAATCTCCATAGACAAACATTGGCAAAGGAATGGCCACACCGAAGAGCTCAGTGACTTTCAACGTGGCACCGTCATAGGATGCCACCTTATTAACAACAAGTGAGTTTGTCAAATTCTTGCCCTGTTAGATCTACCCAGGTCAACTGTAAGTGCTGTTATTGTGAAATGTAAACATCTAGGAGTAAAAACAGCTCAGCCGCGAACACAGAACGGGACCGCCGAGGGCTGAAGTGCGTAGTGTGTAAAAATCCTCTGTTCTCGGGTGGAACACTCGCTACCGCGTTCCAAACTGCCTCTGGAAGCAACAGCAGCACAATAATTGTTTGTTGGGAGCTTCATGAAATGGGTTTCCATGGCCGAGCAGCCACACACAAGCCTAAGATCACCATGTATAATGCCAAGCGAAGGCTGGAGTGGTGTAAAGCTCGCCGCCATTGGACTCTGGTGCAGTGGAAAAGCGTTCTCTGGACTGATGAATCACGCTTCACCATCTGGTAGTCGGACGGAAGACTCTGGATTTAGCAGATGCCAGGAGAATGCTACCTTCCCCAATGCATAGTGCCAAATGTAACGTTTGGTGGATGAGAAATAATGGTCTGGGGCTATTTTTCATGGTTCTGGCTCTGCCCCTCATGTCCAGTGAAGGGAAATCTTAACGCCACAGCATACAATGATATTCTAGACAATTCTGTGCTTCCAACTTTGTGGCAACAGTTTGGGAAACACCCTTTCCTGTTTCAGCATGACAATGCCCAAAGCACAAAGCGAGGTCCATACAGAAATGGTTTGTCAAGATCGATGTAGAAGAACCTGACTGGTCCGCACAGAGCCCTGACCTCAACCCCATCGAACACCTTTGGGATGAATTGGAATGCTGACTGCGAGCCAGGCCTAATCTCCCAACATCAGTGGCTGACCTCACTAATGCTCTTGTGGTTGAATGAATGCAACTCCCCGCAGCAATGTTCCAACATCTAGTGGAAAGCCTTCCCAGAAGAGGGGAAGCTGTTATAGCAGCAAAGGGGGGACGAGCAGGTGTTCATATACTTTTGGTAATGTAGTGTATGTCCATGTCTTGGGCCATTTGTTGTGTAGAACCAGCTACAGATGTTAGGATCTTAATTTGACATATATTGTCACAGCAAAATAATCCTACAGCAACAGGATTTGAATGTTTAGCCCGTAATGTTGTTTCATCAGTGGTTTGGCTTTTTGCTGACCAAAAGTAGAGGTTTTCAGTGAAGTTACACTACCGTTCAATAGTTTGGGGTGACTTAGAAATGTCCTTGTTTTTGAAAGAAAAGCAAACTTTTTGTCCATTAAAATAACATCAAATTGATCAGAAATACAGTGTAGACATTGTTAATGTTGTAAATGACTATTGTAGCTGGAAATGGCAGATTTTTTATGGAATATCTACATAGGCGTACAGAGGCCCATTATCAGCAACCATCACTCCTGTGTTCCAATGGCACGTTGTGTTAGCTAATCCAAGTTAATCATTTTAAAAGGCTAATTGATCATTAGAAAACCCTTTTGCAATTATGTTAGCACAGAAGCAATAAAACTGGTCTTATTTAGACTAGATGAGTATCTGGAGCATCAGCATTTGTGGGTTTGATTACAGGCTCAAAATGTCCAGAAACAAAGATCTTTCTCCTGAAACTCGTCAGTCTATTCTTGTTCTGAGAAACGAAGGCTATATCATGCGAGAAATTGCCAATAAACTGGAGATCTCGTACAACACTGTATACAACTCGCTTCACAGAACAGCGCAAACTAGCACTAACCAGAATAGAAAGAAGAGTGGGAGGCCCCGGTGCACAACTGAGGAAGAGGACAAGTTGCCAAGAAACTGAAGATCTCACACAATGCTGTGTACTACTCCCTTCACAGAACAGCTCAAACTGTCTCTAACCAGAATTGAAAGAGGAGTGGGAGGCCCCGGTGCACAACTGAGCAAGAAAACAAGTACATTAGAGTGTCTAGTTTGAGAAACAGACGCCTCACAATTCCTCAACTGGCAGCTTCATTAAATAGTACCCCAGTGACTGCCTGCAGGGAGAAACTTTGTAGTGGGGCATTGGAAAAGAGGGAGAAGCATCAGGGATAGTCGCATTAGAAGGGGTGGGAGATGAGGAAATGTTGGACTGGCAAGGAAGCATGGCTGAGTCAAATAGGAATCCTGACTTAATGAAGTTATGCGTCATGTGCTTCTTGTCATTAACAACCACATCATCAACATTAAAGGACATGGGCAGTGACAACCGAGCACCGAAGGTGATCCTCGGTAATATTACCCGCTCCTCTTTTCAGTTCCCTGCAGCCAGTGGCTGGAACAAGCTGCAACAAACACTCAAACTGGACAATTTTATCTCAATCTCTTCATTAGAGGACTCTAACATGGACACTCTTACTGACAGTTGTGGCTGCTTTGTGTGATGTATTGTTGTCTCTACCTTCTTGCCCTTTGTGCTGTTGTCTGTGCCCAAAAATGATTGTACCATGTTTTGTGCGGCTACCATGTTGTGTTGCTACCATGTTGTTGTTATGTTGTGTTGCTAACATGCTGTGTTGTCATGTGTTGCTGCCTTGCTATGTTATTGTCTTAGGGCTCTCTTTATGTAGTGTTGTGTTGTCTCTCTTGTTGTGATGTGTGTTTTGTCCTATATTTATTTTGTATTTATTTTTATTTCATTATCCCAGCCCCCTGCCTTGGTAGGCCGTCATTGTAAATAATAATTGTTCTTAACTAACTTCCCTAGTTAAATAAAGGTTAAAAAAAAAAAATAATAATAATAAAAACACCAGTCTCAACGTCAACAGTGAAGAGGCTGTAATCGAACCCACAAATGCTGATGCTCCAGATACTCAACTAGTCTAAAGAAGGCCAGTTTTATTGCTTCTTTAATCAGAACAACAGTTTTCAGCTGTGCTAACATAATTGCAAAGGGGTTTACTAGTGATCAATTAGCCTTTTAAAATGATTAACTTGGATTAGCTAACACAACGTGCCATTGGAACACAGGAGTGATGGTTGCTGATAATGGGCCTCTGTACGCCTATGTAGATGTTCCATAAAAAAACTGCTGTTTCCAGCTACAACAGTCATTTACAACATTAACACTGTATTTCTGATCAATTTGATGTTATTTTAATGGACAAAAAAGTTGCTTTTCTTTCAAAAACAAGGACATTTCTAAGTGACCCCAAACTTTTGAACGGTAGTGTAAGTAAATCACAAAGATAATCTGTATTTCCTGCTAAATGTTCAGCAACAAAAGCGTGATCAAATTAAAATCCTCCATCTGTGTATGTCTCAATCCAAAATAAATGGGAAAGATAAGCATCATGTAATTTCCTGAATGTATTTGGTGCTAATCTTTTCAATTCATTTTGGATTGAGGCACTGTCACGCAAGAAAGAAAGACAATAAACCTAGGGAGAACCAGAGACCCATGGCAGCATCCACCTTCCTCTGCCAAGCCAGAAAAACACATGTTAGATATTGATTTGGTTTTTTAGGTGCTCTAATATTTCCTGTTTGATGTGCATGATCATGCACTTGAGAATGGGAGGACAAGGAAATGCTTCACCGGTTGTAAAGATGAATAATTAGCAAGGCGTAGAGCCTCCTTAGGGATAACTAACACTAATGACTAAATGCTGATTTATGACTTTTGGGGCACGACTTTGAGAATGTAATTTGAGAGAGAAGTGGTAGAATTAAGTGATGCAGACAAACAGTAATTTGGCAACAGTCCTTTCAATCTGGGTTTCTGAAGAGACATGTAAACACCAGACTAACGTTATGACTTGTTTTTCCAATGATTAATAATATTCTCTCTCTCCCTCTCTCTCTGCCTCTCTCTCTCTGCTTCTCTCTCTGCCTCTCTCTCTGCCTCTCTCTCTCTCTCTAAGATACATTTTCAGTGCAAGTCCTAAAGTCTCAGGTGGATGTTAAAAGGTCAGAGATCCTACTCTAAGGCTCTTACAGTTAATGTTTACTGCATCCCTTACCTCTGATGTCATGAGTTCAGCGTTTGACCTTTATACTAGATGGGCTAACCTTGATGCATGGAACTCCACTCTGTGAACGTTGAGTCTAAATGTGTTTATATCTCTATCCCTTGAGTCCTTCCCCCTCTATCACCCGCTCTACCATTTTTGGTCTATATATTTGTTGTTGTGGTAGATTTTGCCTCCATGTACCGTAGGTCTTGTAAAAATACAACTTTTTGGAGAAGTGATCAGAAAATGTAGGTTCCCACATCTAATAGAGAGATATTATTGCATATTTTGTAATTATTGGTAATGTAATAACGCTTGGGTACGAATTGCGTCACATCCGATTCATGCAACCCGTAAATACTTTGGTTCCCTAATGTCAGTATAGGATATTGAAATAAATATTATTATAAGGAAGAGCAATGGATTAAAGAACATGAGAATAATAATTATGTCTTGTCATTTTTCTCAGCAAGGAGTAAAACTAGGAGTAATTACTTTCAATCCTTAGAATTAATCCATCCCCAAAGAGAATCATAGGACTCACCTTCACAAAGTCTATTTAAATGAGGATATTCATCTATACAGTCTACATCTCCAGGAAACTGGGAACACAAACAATCAGGGTCATATAGGTCATGATGCAGCTGGTAAAAAAATACTGATGAGAAGGGAAGTGTGTGATTGTGGTCGTTAAATAGCAGTCTTGTCTTTAGTATACTTGGAAGACGAGACTTCGCTGAAGCACGGAGTGGCTCACACGGATTAATCCGTTACATGTAAGGGATTATAAAAAACGGTTACTGTAATCAGTTACGTTACCAGCTAAAATATTGTAATCAGATTACAAATGCTTTTGAAAAACTAGATCATTACTTAGAAATTCAGAAAGGATGTTTGTGGAACAAATTCTTTGAAACTTCTATGTTTTCTCAATGACATTCAAATCAGCGTTGAAAAAATGCACAAGTTTAAATTTGTTCCACCTGAGCGAGTCTGACCACAAGTCAGAGACCACTATGATTAAACACCAAATGTAATTGATGGATCGCGGGGAAAGAGCAGGAATAGGCTTTTGTAGGCTACAGTCCAAGCGGTGTCTTCCAATGGTGTGACTGCTGTCGACATCCAAAGATTATCCAATTTGAATAAACGCTTGGAGGTAAGGATGACAGCAGTGGTGTAGTCTACGGTGATACGGATATCACTTATTATTGATATCTACATAGCGCATTGATGTGAATCACACTGCTGCTCTTTCATTTAGCTATTTGGCCTTCACGGATTGTGGGTGTTGTGGATGGCTGTTCAAGAAGTTTAAAGTGCTTATCAATCATTGTTTTTGAAACCAGTGGACAGCCAGTGAAAACACCAGTCTCAACTTCAACAGTGAAGAGGCGCCTCCGGGATGCTGGCCTTCTAGGCAGAGTTCCAAAGAAAAAGCCATATCTCCGACAGGCCAATAAAAAGAAAAGATTAAGATGGGCAAAATAACACAGACACTGGACAGAGGAACTCTGCCTAGAAGGTCAGCATTCCAGAGTCACCTCTTCACTGTTGATGTTGAGACGGGTGTTTTGCGGGTACTGCCAGTTGAGGACTTGTGAGGTGTCAGTTTCTCAAACTAGACACTCTAATGTACTTGTTTTCTTGCTCAGTTGTGCACCGGGGCCTCCCACTCCTCTTTCAATTCTGGTTAGAGACAGTTTGAGCTGTTCTGTGAAGGGAGTAGTACACAGCGTTGTGTGAGATCTTCAGTTTCTTGGCAATTTCTCGCATGGAATAGCCTTCATTTCTCAGAACAAGAATAGACTGACGAGTTTCAGAAGAAAGAGCTTAGTTTCTGGTCATTTAGAGTCTGTAAATGAACCCACAAATGCTGATGCTCCAGATACTCAAACTAGTCTAAAGAAGGCCAGTTTTATTGCTAAAAGGGTTTTCTAGTGATCAATTAGCTTCTTAAAATGATAAACTTGGATTAGCTAACACAACGTGCCATTGGAACACAGGAGTGATGGTTGCTGATAATGGGCCTCTGTACGCCTATGTAGATATTCCATAAAAAATCTGCCGTTTCCAGCTGCAATAGACATTTACAACATTAACAATGTCTACACTGTATTTCTGATCAATTTGATGTTATTTTAATGGACAAAAAGTTTGCTTTTCTTTCAAAATCAAAGGCATTTTTAAGTGACCAACTTAGTGAAGACATCAAAACTATTAAATAACACATATGGAATCATGTAGTAACCAAAAAAGTGTTAAAAAAATAAAAAAATATTTTATATTTGAGATTCTTCAAAGTAGCATTCTCTCAACCAGCTTCATGAGGTAATCACCTGGAATGCATTTCAATTAACAGGTGTGCCTTGTTAAAAGTTCATTGTGGAATTTCTTTCCTTCTTAACCTCTCTAGGGTATGTGGTACGCTAGCGTCCCACCTGGCCAACATCCAGTGAGATTGCAGAGCGCCAAATTCAAATACAGAAATACTCATTATAAAAATTCAGAAAACAAAACATATTTTACATAGGTTTAAAGATTAACTTCTTGTGAATCCAACCACGGTGTCAGATTTAAAAAATGCTTTACGGCATACCTTACGATTATTTGAGAACATAGCCCAGCAGACAAATCATTACAAACAGTAACCAGTCAAGTAGAAGAGTTACACAAGTCAGAAATAGAGATAAAATGAATCACTTACCTTTGATGATCTTTATATGGTTGCACTCAGAAGACATTCATTTACTCAATAAATATTACTTTTGTTCGAAAAAGTCTCTCTTTATATCCAAAAACCTCAGTTTTGTTCGTGCGTTTTCTTCAGTAATCCACAGGCTCAAACGCAGTCACAACAGGCAGAATGAAAATCCAAATTGTATCCGTAAAGTTCATAGAAACATGTCAAACGATGTTTATATTCAATCCTCAGGTTGTTTTTAGCCTAAATAATCGATAATATTTCAACCGGACAATAACGTCATCAATATAAAAGGTAAACATGAAAGGCACTCTCTCGGTCACGTGCATGAAAAAGCTCTATGACACGGCAGGGTCCACTCATTCAGACTGGTCTTACTCCCTCATTTTTCAGAATACAAGCCTGAAACAATTTCTAAAGACTGTTGACATCTAGTGGAAGGCATAGGAACTGCAATTTGAGTCCTAAGTCAATGGATACTGTAATGGCATTCAATAGAAAATTACAAAACCAAAAAAAATCCTACTTCCTGAATGGATTTTTCTCAGGTTTTCGCCTGCCAAATCAGTTATGTTATACTAACAGTTTTGGAAACTTTTGAGTGTTTCCTATCCAAATCTACCAGTTATATGCATATCATATATTCTGGGCCCGATTAGCAGGCAGTTTTATATGGCATGCTTTTCATCCAAAATTCCGAATGCTGCCCCCTACCCTAGAGAAGTGTGTTTGAGCCAATCAGTTGTGTTGTGACAAGGTAGTGGTGGTATACAGAAGATATCCCTATTTGGTAAAATACCAAGTCCATATTATGGCAGGAACAGCTCAAATAAGCATAGAGAAACGACAGTCTATCATTACTTTAAGACATGAAGATCAGTCAATACGGAAAATTTCAAGAACTTTGAAAGGTTCTTCAAGAGCAGTCTCAAAAACCGACAATTGCTTTGATGAAACTGGCTCTCACTAGGAACGCCACTGGAAATGCAGAGGATAAGTTCATTAGAGTTGCCAGCCTCAGAAATTTCAGCCCAAATAAATGCTTCACAGAGTTCAAGTAACAGGCACATATCAACATCAACTGTTAACTTCTCTAGGATAGGGGGCAGCATTTTCATGTTTGGATGAAAAGCATACCCAAATTCAACTGCCAGCTACTCATCCCCAGAAGATAAGATATACATATTGTTAGTAGATTTGGATAGAAAACACTCTGAAGTTTCTAAAACTGTTTGAATCATGTCTTTGAGTATAACAGAACATATTTAGCAGGCGAAACCCCGAGGACAAACCATTCAGATTTTTTTTTTGAGGTCACTCTCTTTTCAATGGATTTTTATTGAGAATCCAGATTTCTAATTGACCTTCTTGCAGTTCCTACCGCTTCCACTGGATGTCAACAGTCATTAGAAATTGGTTGAGGTTTTTTCCTTTGTGTAATGAAGAAGTACGGCCATTTTGAATCAGGGTCACTTGAAGTGTCCTGTTTGATAGAGGCGCATGACCAGAAAGCATGCTACAGATTGTTTAAATCCTGTATTAAACACAGATCATCCCGTCTTCAATTTTATCGATTATTTACATAACAAAAATATCTAAAGTTGTATTACAAAAATAGTTTGAAATGTTTTGGCAAAGTTTACAGGTAACTTTTGAGATATTTTGTAGTCATGTTTCACGAGTTGGAACCGGTGTTTTTCTGGATCAAACGTGCCAAATAAATGGACATTTTGGATATATATCGACGGAATTAATCGAACAAAAGGACCATTTGTTATGTTTATGGGACATATTGGAGTGCCAACAACAGAAGCTCGTCAAAGGTAAGGCATGAATTATATTTTTATTTCTGCGTTTTGTGTCGCGCCTGCAGGGTTGAAATATGCTTACCTCTCTTTGTTTACAATGGTGCTAACTCAGATAATAGCATCGTTTGCTTTCGCCGAAAAGCCTATTTGAATTCTGACATGTTGGCTGGATTCACAACCAGTGTAGCTTTAATTTGGTATCTTTCAAGTGTGATTTAATGAAAGTTTGATTTTTATAGTATTTTATTTGAATTTGGGGCGCTGCATTTTCTCTGGCTTTTGGCCAAGTGAGACAGTAGTGTCCCGCCTAAACTCAGATTTTTGGATATAAATATGAACTTTACCGAACAAAACATACATGTATTGTGTAACATGATGTACTATGAGTGTCATCTGATGAAGATCATCAAAGGTTAGTGATTCATTTTAACTCTATTTCTGCTTTTTGTTACTTCTCTCTTCGGCTGGAAAAATGGCTGTGTTTTTCTGTGGCTATGTACTGAGCTAACATAATCACAAGGTGTGCTTTCGCCGTAAATCCGTTTTGAAATCAGACACTTTGGCTGGATTAACGAGATGTTTCTTTAAAATGGTGTATAATACTTGTATGTTTGAGGAATTTTAATTATGAGATTTCTGTTGTTTTGAAGTTGGCGCCCTGCAATTTCACTGGCTGTTGGTTAGGTGGGACGCTACCGTCCCACATGTCCCAGAGAAGGTAAGAGGAGACTGTGTGAATCAGGCATGGACATTAGAGTGGTGGAAATCTGTCCTTTGGTCTGATGAGTCCAAATTTGAGATTTCAAACCGCTGTGTCATTGTGAGATGCAGAGTAGGTGAACGGGTGATCTCCGCATGTGAAGCATGGAGGAGGAGGTATGGTGGTGTGGGGGTGCTTTGCTGGTGACATTGTCAGTGATTTATTTAGAATTCAAGGCACACTTATCCAGAATGGCTACCACAGCATTCTGCAGCGATACGCCATCGCATCTGGTTTGAGCTTAGTGGGAATATCATTTGTTTTTCAACAGGACAATGACCCAGAACACACCTTTAGGCTGTGTAAGGGCTATTTGACCAAGAAGGAGAGTGATGGAATGCTGCATAAGATGACCTGGCCTCCACAACCCAATTGAGATGATTTGGGATGAGTTGGACCTCAGAGTGAAGGAAAAGCAGCCAACAAGTGCTCAGCATATGTGGGAACTCCTTCAAGACTGTTGGAAAAGCATTCCTCATAAAGCTGGTTGAGAGAATGCCAAGATTGTGCAAAGCTGTCATCAAGTCAAATGGTGGCTAATTTGAAGAATACAAAATGTATTTAGATTTGTTTAACACTTTTTTGGATACTTCATGATTCCATATGTGTTATTTGATAGCCTCATAACATGGTTAAAACTATCATTTTGATATCATGGATGGTCAGTCCTTGCATGTCTATTAATCTGAGAGTGGTTACATTTCTCCAGGCCCATCCCTCAGCTTTTTACCCAAAACAGAGGCTGGGCAGCCGTTTTGTTATTGTTTCATCTGTGGATTTGCCCTTTAGAAAGCTGCATATTATCAAGATATCCAGGTGTCACCAACAAAAAGGTTAACAATAGGCATATATCAAATGCAGCGTATGGCATTCATTTTTCACATGTAAATAGCACTTTTCAGTAGTGCTCAAAGCATGCCATTCGATGAGCGCAGCATTTATTTTTCAAAACAATGAGCCCAATCAGTCCTCCATGACAACAAAATCATAAACAACAAAGTAGGGCTGGCTAATAAGTCCTTACTTTTGGGGTTATGCTCAGGTAAAACAATTTGGCTAATCTATACTTCCATATTTCCAAGTCCTTTTCTTGAAGATCAAGGGGTATAACACTTATTGGAATGACTGGAATTCTGACAGACTTTGGTTTTTAATATAAAGATGGAATTGAATAGTATTATTATATTTGTAGTAGAAAGCCATGGGTTAGAAGAAGCCTACATATCCAACCCAGAAAGTAAAACTTAACATCCACATATGGCCAGCTATGTCAACTTTAACATTGATTTATCCTGCTGTCATGACGTTGGCTTGATGGGGGGGGGGGGTTTATGACCCCCATATATGTTGTGTATTTAACCCTCTGTTTCCCCTCATGTCCTTGTCGGTGATTGTTTGTTGTATGTATTGGTGCAAGTTATGTTCTGGTGTGCGACGGGTTTAGCACCCTCTTATTTTGTATATTTTGGTTTTCTGAGTTTTTGTATATTTATTAAACTGCTCCATTTATACCAAGTTCACTCTCCTGCGCCTGACTTCCCTGCCAGTAGCACGCACCCATTACAGAATCACCAACCATAACTATGAAGTCAGCAGGAGAAAGTACCACGGCCATTGAGGTGGAGGAGCGCATCCAGGAGCATGCAGTAATACTTCACCATCTTGGCACCGCCATGGATCACGTTGTCCAGACAATGGACCGCTTGGAGAGACAGGGAGTTCTTCCAGCGCCTTCACCAGCACAACCGGGGTTTCTCTTGAGCGCCCCTTTCCCGCCTGAACCCAGTGAGATCCGTCTCTCCTTGCCCCAGGAGTACGACGGGAGGGCTGCGAACTGCCAGGGGTTCTCATTACCATTAGACCTCTATCTGGCCACCATCCACCCGGCTCCATCGGACCGTGAGAGCGTGTCCGCCCTCGTCTCGTGCCTCACCGGGAGAGCCCTGGAGTGGGCCAACGCCGTGTGGAGAGAGGGAGATGCGGCATTGGACCAGTTTGAGGAGTTCACCCGCCGTTTCCGGGCAGTCTTCGACCACCCTCCCGAGGGTAGACCGGCGGGTGAGCGCCTCTACCATCTGAGGCAGGAGACGAGGAGCGCCCAGGAGTTCGCCCTGGAGTTTAGGACCCTGGCTGCCGGCGCGGGATGGAACAACAGGGCCCTGATCAACCAGTCTGCGCGAGGATGTCCATCGGGAGCTGGCCTGCAGAGACACCACCCTCACGTTTGACCAGCTGGTGGACCTGTCCATCCGGCTGGACAACCTGCTGGCTACTCGCGGATGTTCAGATCGGGGTCTGGTGGTTACACTCTCCCGAACCCCCTCTCCGATACCCATGGAGCTGGGAGGGGCAGTGAGCAGGGAGACCGGAGTGGGTTCCCGCTCGTGCACCATCTGTGGCCGCACTGTGCCGGTCGGTGCCGGGCTGGTTCCTCTGGGAATTGAGGCAGCAGGCATGGCGCTCTGACGTCACCCCAGTTGAGCCGACACCATTCTCACCCAGAGTCCTCTGTTGCACAGATGTTTGTGTTTGTCACGTTCCCTGAGTTTTCCCCGCATTCCCAGCATAAGGCGCTCGTCGATTCAGGCGCGGCTGGGAATTTTATTGACAGAGCTTTAGCCCATAGTTTAGGGATCCCCATCGTTCCCGTGGATGTGCCCTTCCCCGTTCACGCCTTAGATAGTCGACCATTACGGTCAGGGTTGATTAGGGAGGTCACCGCGGCTTTAGGCATGGTGACGCACGGGGGTCATACTGAAAGAATTAGTTTCTTCCTTATTGACTCTCCTGCATTTCCCGTGGTGCTGGGCATACCCTGGTTAGCTTGTCATAACCCCAATGTGTCTTGGCCACAGAGGGCTCTCACGGGGTGGTTGCGAGAGTGCTCAGGTAGTTGTTTAGGGGTTTCCGTTGGTGCTACTACGGTGGAGAGTCCAGACCAGGTCTCCACCGTGCACATTCCCCTTAATATGCCAATTTGCCTCTCGCCTTCTCCAAAAAGAAGGCAACTCAATTACCACCTCATCGACAGGGAGATTGTGCGATAGATCTCCTGGTATACACTGCACTTCCCAGGACTCACGTGTATCCCCTCTCACAGGCGGAGACGGAGGCTATGGAAACATATGTCTCCGAATCCCTGCGTCAGGGGTACATTAGGTCCTCCACTTCATCCGCCCCCTCGAGTTTCTTTTTTGTGAAGAAGAAGGAGGGAGGTCTGCGCCCGTGTATTGACTATCGGGGTCTGAATCAGATCACTGTGAGGCATAGTTACCTGCTACTGCTCATAGCCATAGCGATAGAGTCAATGCACGGGGCGCGCATCTTCACCAAACTAGATCTCAGGAGCGCTTACAACCTGGTGCGTATCCGGGAGGGAGACGAGTGGAAGACGGCTTTCAGTACCACCTCGGGGCACTATGAGTACCTCGTCATGCCGTACGGGTTGATGAATGCGCCATCAGTCTTCCAAGCCTTTGTAGATGAGATTTTCAGGGACCTGCACGGGCAGGGTGTAGTGGTGTATATTGATGACATTTTGGTATACTCCGCTACACGCGCTGAGCATGTGTCCCTGTTGCGCAGAGTGCTTGGTCGCCTGTTGGAGCATGACCTGTACGTCAAGGCTGAGAAATGCCTCTTCTTCCAACAGTCCGTCTCCTTCCTAGGGTATCGCATTTCCACTTCAGGGGTGGAGATGGAGAGTGACCGGATTGCAGCCGTGCGTAATTGGCCGACTCCCACCACAGTAAAGGAGGTGCAGCATTTCTTAGGGTTTGCCAACTACTACCGGAGGTTTATCCGGGGTTTTGGTCAGATAGCGGCTCCCATTACTTCACTGCTGAAGGGGGGCCCGGTGCGCTTGCAGTGGTCAGCTGAGGCGGACAGGGCTTTTAGCCACTTGAGGGCTCTGTTTACCTCGGCTCCCGTGTTTGCCCATCCGGATCCCTCTTTGGCGTTCACAGTGGAGTTGGACGCGTCCGAGGCTGGGATAGGAGCTGTGCTCTCTCAGCGCTCGGGTACGCCACCGGAGCTCCGCACCTGTGCCTTCTTCTCGAAGAAGCTCAGCCCGGTGGAGCGAAATTATGATGTGGGGGATCTGGAGCTGTTGGCTGTCGTCAAGGCCTTGAAGGCGTGGAGACATTGGCTTGAGGGGGCTAAACACCCTTTTCTCATCTGGACTGACCACCGCAATCTGGAGTACATCCGGGGGGCGAGGAGACTGAACCCTCGCCAGGCAAGGTGGGCCATGTTTTTCACCCGTTTTGTGTTTACCCTTTCCTATAGACCAGGCTCGCAGAACGTTAAGGCAGACGCATTGTCCCAGCTGTATGACACAGAGGAGCGACCCATGGATCCCACTCCCATACTCCCCGCCTCTTGCCTGGTGGCGCCGGTAGTGTGGGAGCTGGACGTGGACATTGAGCAGGCGTTACGTGCAGAGCCTGCTCCCCTCCAGTGTCCAGCTGGGCGTCTGTACGTTCCGTCCGCTGTCCGCGACCGGCTGATCTATTGGGCCCACACGTCACCCTCCTCTGGTCATCCTGGGATCGGTCAGACGGTGCGCTGTCTTAGTGGGAAGTACTGGTGGCCCACTTTGGCTAAGGATGTGAGGGTTTATGTTTCCTCCTGCTCGGTGTGCGCCCAGTGCAAGGCTCCTAGGCACCTGCCCAGAGGTAAGTTACAACCCTTGCCCGTTCCACAACGGCCGTGGTCGCACCTGTCGGTAGATTTCCTGCCCGATCTTCCTCCTTCACAGGGTAACACCACGATCCTGGTCGTTGTGGATCGTTTTTCTAAGTCCTGTCGTCCCCTCCCTTTGCCCGGTCTCCCTACGGCCCTACAGACTGCGGAGGCCCTGTTTACACTCGTCTTCCAGCACTACGGGGTGCCTGAGGATATAGTGTCTGATCAGGGTCCCCAGTTCACGTCGAGGGTCTGGAGGGCATTCATGGAACGTCTAGGGGTCTAGGTCAGCCTTACCTCAGGTTTTCACCCCGAGAGTAATGTGCAGGTGGATAGAGTTAAGCAGGATGTGGGTAGGTTTCTGAGGTCTTATTGTCAGGACCAGAGATGGCCCAGAACTCGCTCCGCCACTCCTCCACTAACCTCTCTCCCTTCCAGTGTGTATTGGGGTATCAGCCGGTTCTGGCTCCTTGGCATCAGTCAGACCGAGGCTCCTGCTGTGGATGACTGGTTCCGGCGCACGGAGGAAACATGCCATGCTGCGCCAGAAAGTTGGTGCAGACCGTCACCGCAGTGAGGCCCCGGTGTTCGCACTGGGGGACTGGGTCTCGACCCGAAACCTGCCCCTCTGCTGCCCTGTCGGCAGCTGGGTCCGTGTTTTGTGGAGCCATTTCAAGTCCTGAGGAGAGTGAACGAGGTTTGTTACAGGTTACAGCTTCCCCCCGATTACCGCATTAACCTCTCGTTCCATGTGTCTCTCCTCAGGCCGGTGGTGGCTGGCCCGCTCCAGGAGTCTGAGGTTCGGGAGGTTCCTCCGCCCCCTCTAGACATCGAGGGGGCCCCGGTGTACTCCGTTCGTTCCTTACTGGATTCGAGACGTCGGGCGAGGGGCCTTCAGTACCTCGTGGACTGGGAGGGGTATGGTCCGGAGGAGAGATGCTGGGTTCCGGTGAAGGACGTGTTGGATCCTTCAATGCTGCGAGAATTCCACCGTCTCCATCCGGATCGCCCTGCGTCTCGCCCTCCGGGTCGTCCCCGAGGTCGGTGTCGATGCGCAGCTAGAGCATCAAGGGGGTACTGTCACGACTTCCACCGAAGTCGGTCCCTCTCCTTGTTCGGGCGGTGTTCGGCGGTCGACGTCACCAACCTTCTAGCCATCGCTGATCCATTTTTCATTTTCCATTGGTTTTGTCTTGTCTTCCATCACCCCTGGTTCCAATCCCATCAATTACATGTTGTGTATTTAACCCTCTGTTTCCCCTCATGTCCTTGTCTGTGATTGTTTGTTGTATGTATTGGTGCAAGTTATGTTCTGGTGTGCGACGGGTTTTGCACCCTCTTATTTTGCGCCTGACTTCCCTGCCAGCAGCACACACCCATTACACACGGCCCTCTCTCCCAACCCTATATGAACCCTGTTACGAAAATGTAACTTCCTGTTTCAAGGACGTGCGGACTGGCAGTCCCCACGTTGAAAGGACAAAGACCACCTACAGAACTAAGCCAACATCAGCAAGAACACAATTGGCATCGAATTTCAATGTGAAGGTGACGACTAACACGCCGGAAGGATGAATTTCGACTATACCAGCCAGAATATAGCATGAGCTTAAAGTATGGCAACTTGGTATGAACTTTGATCTCTTATTCACTAAGGAAATGCTACCCCCTCCGCCCGCTAAACGTGGGCTAGGAGAGGACGGACAGACTATCCATTCTACTACGCTCCAGTTCACCACTAGACAGTCTTCAGAGGACCAGAGATCCATGCTGTACCACCCGGTCTCCCATCTCCGAACAATCTACCGAAGCGCAGCTCATAGTAAATATTTATTGCATTTTCCTTTTTCAAATGGGCGCTAATTTAGAATGCATAAGATAGTGTATTTACGATAGCATAGCTTCTCCCTTTGTTCCTCAGTCTTCCCGCTCTTTCACTCAAACCCCCCACCTTTTCTTTGTGTAACCAGCCGCTATATCGGCTCCGTTCACCAGGTCCATCAGTGTATGATTCATTCTGTGTATATGTAATTCTGTGTGATTAGTTAGGTATTTAGTAAATAAATAATTAAACCAAATTTTGTATTGCTGATTCAATTTGTTAGCCAGAGTTCGTGAAGATAACCAAGAATTTATAACTTTCAGATGAGACTAAACAAGGTGACGATTAAATATTGACTGCTATTGATGTAAAAGATTACTAGGTCTTTAAGAGTTTATTCGGAAGATAACATCTCTATAAACATTCTTTCGTGGTGCCCCAACTTTCTAGTTAATTACATTCACCTGATTAGCCTAAATCAGGTAATATGAATTACAGAGAAATTATTTTAAAGAATTGCATGTCATATCACTTAATCCGGCATAGCCAAAGACACGGCACTGCAATAGATGTTGCTCAATTGGAAACATACATTTTAGTCTTCTACTAATGCCTCTTAAGGCGAAAGTAATCTAAAAGTAACGGAATGTAATCAGATTACGTTACTGAGTTTAGGTAATCCAAAGTTACGTAAGTGGTTACAATTTTGGACAGGTAACTACTAACTGTAATGGATTACATTTCATAAGTAACCTACCCAACCCTGGTGGATCATTAGGGCTATTATTATCACTGCTCTCTCTCTCTCTCTATCCAACATATGCAGATCTGCCTTCTTCCGCTCCCTCCATTGATAACAGTCATATTAAATGATGACACATGGAATGAAACTCCCTGACACGAGTGCCAAGCAGTTCCGTGCATGGAGCCGACTGGGCCCTCACAATCAGTCAACATTACTGCTGATGGGTTTGGGGGTGTCTGTGCCTTTATTTTCCTGCATGCTGGCCTACGTGTTACATCTATCTTCATAAGTGCTTCCAGGTGGTGGGTCGATACTCAATGATTTGCTCGATGTATGGATTGATTGAGGAACAGGAGTTTTTTTCCACGTGAGATTTTATTTCCTAAAGGGAAGGGGCACACACGGTATCAGGATACAGAGACAATATCCCTCTATCTGTTAAGGAGCCTGCTACTAGTCTGTTCATCTACTGCACTCTGTGTATTGCACATGTCTCCATTCTCACTGCCTTTACTGAATAGAGATGCTTCAGGGGCACTTGGGTCGGACCCCTCTAAAATATTGATGTTACACAACTTCTAGACTTGTGATGGTTTGTGATGGTTCGTATCTGTCAAAAAAACGAATTGAGGCAATGCTTTCACTATGGGGCTCATGTGTTGATTGATGAGGTAGATGAAGGACGACCATCCATCATTTCCCTGTCATATTTACGTGCCTAAAAAGCTGAAATTAGTTGAACTTGTTGAACTCTATGTGGAGTGTCAAAACACTCTTCTTATATGGCCATTTAAGTCCCATTTTTGTTCCATAACCACTGTGATCTAAGATGATATGCATTACCTAGCCCTGCCCTGAATGTACAACTAACACAACATGTCTCCAAGGCATATTAGGTGATGAGAAGGTTTTAATAAAAGTGAAAGAGGCAAACGGTCAACCTTGTGGCGTTCCTCCATCCAGAGGCTACAGATTAATACTTGGATAGGGATTGACAGTCCGCTCAAAGGGGATGAAAGGCCTGTAAAATGTCTTCACAGTGGGAAAGCAGACGGCTGTCTGTGGCTTCGGAACGCTGGGAACGCTTTGTCCCATCTGCCTTGGCTCCGGGTGAGGTGACAGCAGTAACCTTGGAGTGGTGTGTGTGTGTGTGTGTGTGGCAGGGCCGGCGCTCAGGCTCTTTCCCTGTTCCACGGCCCCCCCATGGGAAAAGCCGCAGGATGATTCTGCTCTTCCCCATTAACTCCTCTCCGGTTTGATCATGCGTTTAATGTTCGCGCCGCTCCCCTCCCTCCGGTTCCCCACTGCGTCCTTAATGAGAACGACTCGGAACAACGTGATCAAGACGAGAGAAAAAACACGTTTTTTAATGAAAAGATGTGGGAAAGTAAAGGTGGAAAAAGAGAAGGAACTCTGCTTCATGATAAATATGAAGAAAAGAAAACGAGGTGATGATCAGGGGGGGTTTGGTGGATGTGCCAAGATGAAAATTAAAAATAATTCAGTGCCATGAAAGATGTTTCCTTTTCAAGTTTGATGAAAGATCTATAACGAGAAGAAGAAACTGTGTTGTATGAAACATCTATAACGAGAAGAAGAAACTGTGTTGTATGAAACATCTATAACGAGAAGAAGAAACTGTGTTGTATGAAACATCTATAACGAGAAGAAGAAACTGTGTTGTATGAAACATCAGGTTGTTGTCAGGTTATTTTGAATATGTTAACAAATTGTAATGTAGAAAATAGAACCCTACATTTACGTAAATTACTTGACATTGCCCCAAAAGGAAATCATGTTAATGATTGACGTCAAACGGATATTTGAGAGAAAAATCATGTTCTCAAGTGAAGCTGATGCAGTGTCAAATCTTCCTAATCTGGTCTGGTTAAACCTAAACAGAAGAAGAAGAAAAATTAACCATGGGCCTTACAAAGAGATGCCAATTTTACTACACTGCCAGTTTGAAGACATTTTTGCCCATATTATTAACATAAAATGTATTTTATAGTTGTGATGTATTTATCGAGTGGAGTTCAGCACTGAACAAGCAAGTAGAGGCATTTGGGATGCCTGACAACCATGCAGTTTAGTAATTACATCTCTAAATTAAATTAGGCAGAGGAACCATCCAAAAAATGTGCAATAGTCCATGCACAATCACATTAACACTATGCTACTTTCAGTACAATTACAACTATGAGTTTAACTTGTTAAGGCATCTATGAGTTTAACTTGTTAGGGCATCTATGAGTTTAACTTGTTAGGGCTTAGATTTAATGTGTATGCTTATTGGTCATATTTACATTGCAGGGCAATTTTACCAGACAGTAGCTGCAATCAAATGTCATCAGTACAGCATAACTGTGCTGCAGTAGAACTGAATGCACAGTAATGGCCTGATGCAAACATGCTGTATATCACTACAGTTAACCAAATATTGAACAAGCACAAATAACGTGAACAATATGGTTAAAAAAGTCATACTGAACACTCCTACATCTACAGTTGAAGTCTGAAGTTTACATACACCTTAGACAAATACATTTAAACTCAGTTTTTCACAATTCCTGACATTTAATCCTAGTAAAAATTCCCTGTCTTAGGTCGGTCAGGATCACCACTTTATTTTAAGAATGTGAAATGTCAGAATAATAGTAGAGAGAATGATTTATTTCAGCTTTTATTTCTTTCACCATTTCCAGTGGGTCAGAAGTTTACATACACTCAATTAGTATTTGGTAGCATTGACTATAAATTGTTTAACTTGGGTCAAATGTTTTGGGTAGCCTTCCACAAGCTTCCCACAGTAAGTTGGGTGAATTTTGGCCCATTCCTCCTTACAGAGCTGGTGTAACTGAGTCAGGTTTGTAGGCCTCCTTGCTCGTACATGCTTTTCAGTTCCGCCCACACATGTTCTATAGGATTGAGGTCAGGGCTTTGTGATGGCCACTCCAATACCTTGACTTTGTTGTCCATAAGCCATTTTGCCACAACTTTGGAAGTATGCTTGGGATCATTGTCCATTTGGAAGACCCATTAGCGACCAAGCTTTGACTTCCTGACTGATGTCTTGAGATGTTGCTTCAATATATCCACATAATTTTCCTCCCTCATGATGCCATCTATTTTGTGAAGTGCACCAGTGTTTCAACCGTGTTTCACGGTTGGGATGGTGTTCTTTGGCTTGCAAGCCTCCCCCTTTTTCCTCCAAACATAACGATGGTCATTATGGCCAAATAGACCAGAGGACATTTCTCCAAAAAGTACGATCTTAGTCCCCATGTGCAGTTGCAAACCGTAGTCTGGCTTTTTCATGGCGGTTTTGGAGCAGTGGCTTCTTCCTTGCTGAGCGGCCTTTCAGGTTATGTCGATATAGGACTCGTTTTACTGTGGATATAGATACTTTTGTACCTGTTTCCTCCAGCATCTTCACATGGTCCTTTGCTGTTGTTCTGGGATTGATTTGCACTTTTCGCACCAAAGTACGTTCATCTCTAGGAGACAGAACACGTCTCCTTACTGAGCGGTATGACGGCTGTGTGGTCCCATGGTGTTTATACTTGCGTACTATTGTTTGTACGGATGAACGTGGTACGTGGTGTCATACTAAGGGCCTCACGTTGTTCTGTCAGCTCCTCATTTGAGAGTCTTTGGAAGGTTGACAGCACTCCAAACTTCTCTCCCACATTTTCCAATGTGGAAAACCTTTCTTGAATGGCTGAGGTTGTAGCAACGACATTGAAAAATGTCACCTCCAGCTTCTTCAGGGCATCACTCAAAGGCTCATCAAATGATTCGTATGAAAAGTGGAACATCCCACATACATACCCAGTAATAATAAAATCATCATTGTTACCTACAATATGGAAACTTTAAACTTTGCAAAAGGGAAATGATTTATTTTGTTTATGTTATGCAGGGATGCACACATAAGCACATGTGCATGTACCCCCACACACACACACATGAACACACCTGAATCCTGCTGTGGAAAAGTGGAAGCAAATGGTTCTTCATCCTCATCCTCAGGCTCAGACAACATTTGTGAAGACACCTGTGTGGCTGAGGAGGTGGATGGCTCCTCATACTGACCAGTGCCAGACTGTGCTCCAAAATATTTCAGAAGTGCCCCTAAACAGTATATGAGTCTGACACCCTAAATACATTTGTTGCGCAATTAAATATACATGTCATTATGCACAATTTATCAAACTTTCAGAATAGGAACCAAATGAACCATACAACCTCCTTGGCTAATACTAGGCATAAAAATACACCCCAAAAGACTGAATATATCACCAAGATACAAAATATCATCATAATATAGACGTCAGTACAATCACTGAAAACCTTTATGATGTCACCTCAGTGAAAGTTAACCAAATCAATAATGTGCTAGTTAGGTTGTAATCGTTTTGCTGCAGGCTACACACATTATCATGATGAAACTGTGTGAAATTATATCAAATGTTATGTAAGCTAGTTGGACAGAAAACTGAATATTGTCGCCCTATGTGTATTAAGCATAGCAAGCAACATAGCAACATAGGCTAGCAAACATAAGTGTTATACTAGCCTATTTCATTACATGCATAATATTATACTCATAAAGAGATGATATAGCTGCATACCTTTATCTTTTGCGCATTTCTCTTCTTCTTTCCTCTTTTTCCTAAACTGGGCACCCAGACCTTTTCTTATCCATTTGTGTTGATTTGGCACTCGAGCATCAATACATTACCCATCCCCCAACACTGTCAACAAGAGTCAAGACTAAACCAATTCACCTTGGTGGTGTGCAGACTGGTTTAATATTATTCTTAACGATTTAGCACAAACCAGAATAAAATGCAACAATATGTCTGTGAAACTATATATTCACAGTATTATGAAGGACTTGTGGTTTATTTTGTAGCATTTCGTCGTGTGACTGATTTTACTAATTGTATTAGTACTTTACAAAGTTAGAGGTGCGCTATTTGATAGATTCCTCCGCTCCCCCTACCTCGGGCTTCCAGTGGGGAGACCTGAGGTCAACCTACCCCCGCACCCCTCCCCACCTTGTACTTCTGCGTGGGAGACCTTCCCAGGCAGTAGCCTGCCTAGCTCACAAACTAGCATCAGGGGGCCCACTCTGACAAAGTAAATTGACCCACAGTCTCACACGGTGACATGATATCATTGACGTGATGTGCAAATGAGCGACAGAAAACCGATCGCGCAAATGTCACCATTTCAATTTTTGGGGGCGGGCGCACCCGGCAAGTTGGCGCACGGGGCAGCTGCCCCTGTTGTTCATAACTAAATCGGCCACTGCCTACCTCCAACAGTGCACTTATATCTAACAATAGACAACAATACACACACATCTAAAAGTCAAAAAATGTAATTAAGAAATACAGAAATATTAGGACGAGCAATGCCGGAGTCCGGAGTATAAATATAATCAAATCAACTTTATTTGTCACATGAGCCAAATACAACAAGTGTAGACCTTACCGTGAAATGCTTACTTACAAGCCCTTAACCTTTACCGAACCTCAACCCCGTATCCGGGATCACCCCCCACCCCCCCCACACTGATTAGCATCGC
Source organism: Salvelinus namaycush (assembly GCF_016432855.1). Lineage (NCBI taxonomy): Eukaryota > Metazoa > Chordata > Actinopteri > Salmoniformes > Salmonidae > Salvelinus > Salvelinus namaycush. Next base: position 25,127,754 of record NC_052339.1, read on the forward strand.
TAGCATAGCGTCACAATTAAATAGTAGCATCTAAATATCATTAAATCACAAGTCCAAGACACCTAATGAAAGATACAGATCTTGTGAATAAAGCCACCATTTCAGATTTTTAAAATGTTTTACAGGGAAGACACAATATGTAAATCTATTAGCTAAACACGTTAGCAAAATACACAATTTCTTTGGCCACCATTTTTTCTCTCCACCAGTAGCTATCACCAATTCGGCTAAACTAAGATATTGATAGCCAATAACCAAGAAAAAACCTCATCAGATGACAGTCTGATAACATATTTATGGTATAGGATAGGTTTTGTTAGAGAAATGTGCATATTTCAGGTAGAAATCACAGTTTACAATTGCACCGACCATCACAACTAGACTAGAATTACTATAGAGAGCAACGTGTATGACCAATTTACTCATCATAAAACATTTCATAAAAATAGACAAAGCATAGCAATGGAAAGACCCAGATCTTGTGATTTCAGACAATATTTCAGATTTTCTAAGCGTTTTACAGCGAAAACACAATAAATCGATAAGTTAGCATACCACATGTGCAAACGTTACCAGAGCATCGATTCAAGCCAAAGAGAGCTATAACGTAATCATCGCCAAAATATATAAATTTTTTCACTAACCTTCTCAGAATTCTTCCGATGACACTCCTGTAACATCATTTTACAACATACATATACAGTTTGTTCGAAAATGTGCATATTTAGCCATACAAAACCGTGGTTATAGAATGAAAATACTAGCAAATCAAGGCTCAAAATCTCGGACGTCATCTTTCAGAGTGATCTAGTTTAATCGAAAGCTAATCATATACTTGACTAAAAAATACAGGGTTGACAGGAATCGAAAGACAAATTAGTTCTTAATGCAACCGCTGATTTACATTTCTAAAATTATCCTTACTGTGCAATACAGGGTTCGCCAAGTGAAGCGATAACAAACAAAATGGCGGATTATGCGTTTAAAATATTTCGACAGAACAACGATTTATCATATTAAATATTTCTTACTATGAGGTGATTTTCCATCAGATTCTTGGGCAATGTATCCTTTCTTGGGTCTAATCTTCTTTTGGTCGATAGATGTCCTGTGTCCTTCGAAATGTCCACTAACATCGACCGAGACCCCGAAACGTGACCAAAGCTTCAAAGTGCACGACAAAGAAATTCCTCAAAATCGCACTAAACGGATATAAATTGCTATAAAACGGTTCAAATTAACTACATTATGATGTTTTTAACAACTATAACGACTAAAAACATGACCGGAGAAATATCACTGGCTAAACAACCATTTGGAAAGAGGCAAGTCCGATGTCCATCTTGCGTAAGACGCGCGAAGGGAAAGGAAGGTACTTCCACGTTTTCTGGTTTTATAGTGGCTCTGATTGCGCAATCGACTCCATTCAAAGCGTGATGACGTACTGACACCCAGAGGAAGACGTAGGCAGTGTCGGTTTCTCCATAGCATCTACAGGCACCTTAAAACCGACTCCAGATCAGGGGTAAAAATTTCTGAAATCTGACTCCCTGTCAGGAAAAGTGCTGTAGAAGTAGTTCTGTACCACTCAGAGACAAAATTCCAACGGCTATAGAAACTAGAAAGTGTTTTCTATCCAATAATAACAATAATATGCATATTGTACGATCAAGAATTGAGCACGAGGCAGTTTAATCTGTAGAGGAAATTATGCTAATGTGAAACAGCACCCCCTATAGTGGCAAGAAGCAAACAGTGCAGTTCAAGAAGAGTTAAGAAAATATTTACCAAATAAACTCAAGCAAAAATAATAAAAAGTAACACAATAATATAACAATAACGAGGCTATATACAGGGGGTACCGGTACCGAGTCAGTGTGCAGGGGTATAGGTTAGTTGAGGTAATTTGTACATGTAGGTAGGGTGAAGTGACTATGCACAGATAATAAACAGCGAGTAGCAGCAGTGTACAAAACAAATGGGGGGAGGGGTCAATGTAATAGTCCGGTGGCCATTTGATTAATTGTTCAGCAGTCTTATGGCTTGGGGGTAGAAGCTGTTTTGGAGCCTTTTGGTCCTAGACTTGGTGTTCCGGTACCGCTTGCCATGCAGTAGCAGAGAAAAGTCTATGACTTGGGTTACTCGGAGTCCCTGACTATTTTATGGGCTTTCCTCTGATACCGCCTATTATATAGTTCCTGGATGGCAGGAAGCTTGGCCCCAGTGATGTATTGGGCCTACCCTCTGTAGCGCCTTACGGTAAGATGCCGAGCAGTTGCCATACCAGGCGGTGATGCAACCGGTCAGGATGCTCTCGATGGTGCAGCTGTAGAACATTTTGAGGATCTGGGGTCCCATGCCAAATCTTTTCAGTCTCCTGAGTGAGAAAAGGTGTTGTCGTGTCCTCTCCACGACTGTCTTGTTGTGTTTGGATCATTATAGTTCATTGGTGATGTGGACACCAAGGAACTTGAAATTCTCGACCCACTCCACTATGCCTTTTCCACAATCAGCCCCATACATGTGATGGGATGTAGAGACATTATGGACAGTATGTGAATTGAATATATAGTATATCTGAAGAATACATATGTATTCCTGACATCCTGACCGAATAGCATATGTATAGCAATAGTTGAACAGGATGGCCTTGACTAGAAAACAGTAAATGGGTAAAACAGTATGTAAACATTATTAAAGTGACCAGTGTTCCATGTCTATGTACATAGGGCAGCGGCCTCTAAGGTGCAGGATTGAGTAACCGGGTGGTAGCTGGCTGGTGACAGTGACTAAGTTCAGGGCAGGCTATTGATGGCTGTTCAACATTCTGATGGCCTTGAGATAGAAGCTGTTTTTCAGTCCCTCTGTCCCAGCTTTGATGCACCTGTACTGACCTCGTCTTCTGGATGATAGCGGGGTGAACAGGCCGTGGCTTGGGTGTCAAAGGTCCTTGATGATCTTCTTGGCCTTCCTGTGACACCGGGTGCTGTAGATGTCCTGAATGGCAGGCAGTGTGCTCCCGGTGATGCGTTGGGCAGACCGCACCCCCCTTTGGAGAGCCCTGCAGTTGCGGACGGTGCAGTTGCCATACCAGGCAGTGATACAGCCCGACAGGATGCTCTCAATGGTTAATCTGTAAAAGTTTGTGAGGGTCTAAGGGGCAAAGCCACATTTCTCCAGCCTCCTGAGGTTGAAGAGGCGCTGCTGTGCCTTCTTCACCACACTGTCTGTGTGGGTGGACCATTTCAGATAGTCAGTGATGTGTACGGCTAGGAACTTGAAGCTTTTCACCTCTCTCAACGTAGGGTTAAAAATCAAGAGCATCTCGCTCACTACAAAATGTTACTTCTATTCTACATACATACACACAGACCATGGAGATGGTAATATAATACAATTGATTTTGGAGAGAAATTCTCTTTCATCTTGACGATAGGTAAAGTGGCAGCGGCTAATATGTTGACATTGCCATGGAGGTGTGAGCTGCATACATGGATGAGGCTGGTATATACTTTGGGTCTGAAGAGACAAATATTTTTAGTCTCCCTTCTCAACAAACATAGCGATACCAACCATCTGGGTTTCGATGTTAAATGTCAAGTTGCTTAAATATTTGACAAACAAACACCCAATGCATACGAGCAAGGTTAATGTTATTGATTATTCTGTAAGAAATGCCTTTGAAAAGAGCCATTGTCAAATAACTATACTGAACAAAAATATAAATGCAACATTTTACTGAGTTAGAGTTCATATAAGGAAATAGCCTGGCGGGAAGCCTGGCGGGTAGGAGCGATGGGACAGTACCTGAAAGGTTGCTGGATCGAATCCCCGTGCTGAGAAGGTAAAAATCTGTTAACCCACTGTCCCCCGGACGCCGATGATGTCATTAAGGCAGCCCCCCTGCAACTCTCTGATTCAGAGTTGTTGGGTTAATAACTTCTCTAGGATAGGGGGCAGCAATTTCACTTTTGGATAAATAGCTTGCCCAATTTCAACTTCCTTCTACTCATCCCCAGAATATAAGATATGCATATTATTAGTAGCTTTGGATAGAAATCACTCTGAAGTTTCTAAAACTGTTTGAATCATGTCTGTAAGTATAACAGAACGTATGTAGCAGGCAAAACCCCGAGGACTAACCATTCATTTTTTTAAATTTTTTAGGTCACTGTCTGTTCAATGAGATTTCATTGGGATACTGGATTTCTAATCACCCTGTTTTCAGTTCCTACTGCTTCCACTGGATGTCACCAGTCTTTGGAAATAGGTTGAGTTTATTCCTTTGTGCAATGAAGAAGTAAGGCCATCTGGAAACAGTGTAACGTCATGTGTACTGTTTGAGAGTTGCGCAAGACTCGAAAAGTAGCGTTAGTTTGTTGATCTCCTGTACTGAAAACAGATAGACCCGTCTTCAATTTGATCGATTATTAACGTTTACAAATACCTTAAGTTGTATTACAAAAGTAGTTTGAAATGTTTTGGCAAAGTTTACAGGTAATTTTTTAGATATTTTGTAGTGACGTTGCGCAAATTGGAAGCTGTTTTTTTTTCTGGATCAAACGCGCCAAATAAATGGACAATTTGGATATATATGGACGGAATTAATCGAACAAAAGGACCATTTGTGATGTTTATGGGACATATTGGAGTGCCAACAAAAGAATCTCGTCAAAGGTAAGGCATGATTTATATTTTATTTCTGCGTTTTGTGTCGTGCCTGCAGTGTTGAAATATGCTACACTCTCTTTGTTTACTGTTGTGCTATCATCAGATAATAGCATCTTATGCTTTCGCCGAAAAGCCTTTTTGAAATCTGACATGTTGGCTGGATTCACAACGAGTGTAGCTTTAATTTGGTATCTTACATGTGTGATTTAATGAAAGTTGATTTTGTATCATTTTTTTTGAATTTGGCGCTCTACATTTTCCCTGGCTATTGGCCAAGTGGGACGCTACCGTCCCACATATCCCAGAGAGGTTTTAAATGCGGAGACACATTTCAAGAAAATTTATATTTTTCTTTAGCAGAAAATAATGTATTGATAAGATACATTGCATTGCTATCAACGTTGTGCTCAATAAGAAAATGTGTTTAAATAAGGACAGCTATCTGTGAATCAAACCTGAGATGTTCTTTGGCTAACAATGACTAGCTGATACCTCCACACATAGATTGTGATTAACACTGTGAAAGTGCTTTACATAAGTACTGGACACAATAATGGGATCACAACGGCTCCACAATGTATACAGTAGGAATCTTTCAAACTGAAATGTGAAAGCATGAGTCATGTGGGTGACTTGCGATATGGGAAGATGAGTATTTTGATTGTGTTTACACAGTCATTGAATTGTTTGCGTAGACATTGACATTCAAGAAAAAAATTATTTGAAGGAGTCAATGGAAATGTAAGTTCTTTCAACAGCAAAAACAGAGGTCCAACTAGAGCACAAATTATGGCTACATTTTCCATGCGTCTGGCATTTAAAACTATACATACGGTATGTACAGCACAACATTCTAATTTTCTAGACAGTTTGTCATAAGATGGAGCCACGTTGTGTTGTTCTGTAAAGGCCCCAGTAATATGTGTGGCAATGGATCAACACGCCTGCGTCAGAACTTGTGATCAATACAGACATAATGACCATGGGCCTCACTCTGACGCTGGCATTTAAAGGCAATCAAGGCATCCTGAGTGTTGCCAAATGGAAAAGGAATGATTGAGCGCAAAAGGAACATTTCTTCCCCCTTTGTCTCAGCAAACCCTGTGTCTGTTGCCTACCAAATCGATAGTCTTATGATGTGCCAGGAATATGAACAAAGGCATAGAGAAGCAAACTATGGATGTGTCTCACATGGGATTCTGGTCACAGTGGGCTACAGTAGCTGTAGACTAAGCAAAGAGCCCTGATTCAGATTACACATAGGGACTATAGGGCCCAATTCAATCCAAAATGGAACTCACGAGTTTAAATAATTTTCAAAGCTTCCCCCGCTTTGAGTGTGCATTAATTAAATAAATGGCGTTTTGACTTATCCCCCAAAAACGCCTGGATGTTGGTTCTGATTCAAATCAAAGCTTATTGGTCGCATACACAGTTTAGCAGGTGTTCTAGTGGTGCAGCAAAATGCTTTTGTTACTAGCTCCTAACAATGCAGTCAAATGTCAAACAGCAAGAAATCAAGAATGGCGGGACAAATCCAATTAACAAACCAAATAGCACTGTAGCAGTATCAAAATGCAATCTATACATATTTATTTATTTGATTTTTGATTTTATTTCACCTTTATTTAACCATGTAGGCTAGTTGAGAGCAAGTTCTCATTTGCAACTGCGACCTGGCCAAGATAAAGCAAAGCAGTTCGACACATACAACAACGGAGTTACACATGGAATAAACAAGCATACAATCAATAATACAGTAGAAATATCTATATACAGCATGTGCAAATGAGGTAGGATAAGAGAGGTAAGGCAATAAATAGGACATGGTGGCAAAGTAATAACAATATAGTAGAGGTCGACCGATTATGATTTTTCAACGCCAATACCGATACCGATTATTGGAGGACCAAAAAAAGCCGATAACGATTAATCTGCCGATTTTTATATATATATTTGTAATAATGACAATTACAACAATACTGAATGAACAATGAACACTTATTTTAACTTAATGTAATACATCAATAAAATCTATTTAGTCTCAAATAAATAATGAAACATGTTCAATTTGGTTTAAATAATGCAAAAACAAAGTGTTGGAGAAGAAAGTAAAAGTGCAATATGTGCCATGTAAAAAAGCTAATGTTTAAGTTCCTTGCTCAGAACATGAGAACATATGAAAGCTAGATAAACTAGTAATATCATCAACCATGTGTAGTTAACTAGTGATTATGCTAAGATTGATTGTTTTTTATAAGATACGTTTAATGCTAGCTAGCACCTTACCTTGGCTCTTTGCTGCACTCGTCTAACAGGTAGTCAGCCTGCCACGCAGTCTCCTCGTGGAGTGCAATGTAATCGGCCATGATCGGTGTCCAAAAATGCTGATTACCGATTGTTATGAAAACTTGAAATCGGCCCTAATTAATCGGCCATTCTGATTAATCGGTCAACCTCTACAATATAGCAATTAAACCCTGGAGTGATTGATGCGCAGAAGATGAATGTGCAAGTTGAGATACTGGGGTGCAAAGGAGCAAGATAAATAAATAAATACAGTATGGGGATGAGGTAGATTGGATGGGCTATTTACAGATGAGCTATGTACAGGTGCAGTGATCTGTGAGCTACTCTGACAGCTGGTGCTTAAAGCTAGTGAGGGAGGTAAGAGCCTCCAGCTTCAGAGATTTTTGCAGTTCGTTCCAGTCATTGATAGCAGAGAACTGGAAGGCGAGGCGGCCAAAGGAAGAATTGGCTTTGGGAGTGACCAGTGAGATATACCTGCTGGAGCGTGTGCTACGGGTGGGTGCTGCTATGGTGACCAGTGAGCTGAAATAAGGCAGGGCTTTACCTAGCAGATACTTGTAGATGACCTGGAGCCAGTGGGTTTGGCGACAAGTATGAAGCGAGGGCCAGCCAACGAGATCATACAGGTCGCAGTGGTGGGTAGTATATGGGGCTTTGGTGACAAAACGGATGGCACTGTGATAGACTGCATCCACTTTGCTGAGTAGAGTGTTGGTGGCTATTTTGTAAATGACATCGCCGAAGTCGAGGATCGGTAGGATGGTCAGTTTTACGAGGGTATGTTTGGCAGCATGAGTGAAGGATGCTTTGTTGATTGCATAGCGGATTGCATAGATTGCATAGCGGAGAAGGTACAGTGAGATTCAAAATGGTCGGTAATCTGTTTGTTATCTTGGCTTTCAAAGACCTTAGAAAGGCAGGGTAGAATAGATATAGGTCTGTAGCAGTTTGGGTCTAGAGTGTCTCCCCCTTTGAAGAGGGGGATGACCGCGACAGCTTTCCAATCTATGGGAATCTCAGACGATACGAAAGAGAGGTTGAACAGGCTGGTAATAGGGGTTGCAATAATTTCGGTAGATCATTTTAAAAAGAGAGGGTCCAGATTGTCTAGCCCGGCTGATTTGTAGGGGTCCAGATTTTGCAGCTCTTTCAGAACATCAGCTATCTGGATTTGGGTGAAGGAGAAGTGGGGAAGGTTTGGGCGAGTTGCTGTGGGGTGCGCAGGGCTGTTGACCGGGGTAGCCACGCGGAAAGCATGGCCAGCCGTAGAAAAATGCTTATTGAATTTCTCAATTATTGTTGATTTATCGGTAGAGACAGTGTTTCCTAGCCTCAGTGCAGTGAGCAGCTGGGAGGAGGTGCTCTTATTCTCTATGGACTTTACAGTGTCCCAGAACTTTTTGGAGTTTGTACTACAGGATGCATATGTACACCGAGGGGAATTTACACAAGATATACTAAGAATGATATGTATATCAGTAGATATATTACAGTGAGATATATACCACGAATCCAGTATATAAATAAATATGCAGTGTGTATTAACAATGTAACTAAAATACAATGCACAGTAGTAGAAATATTAGAATAAGGTACAATACTGTATATATACCAGAGTATGTGGACACCCCTTCAAATTACTGGATTCATCTATTTCAGCCACACCCATTGCTGATGTGTATACAATCGAGCACACAGCCATGCAATCTCCATAGACAAACATTGGCAGTAGAATGGCCTTACTGAAGAGCTGAGTGACTTTCAACCTGGCACTGTCATACGATCTCACCTTTCCAACAAGTGAGTTTGTCAAATTTCTGCCCTGCTAAAGCTGTTCCCTTAAACTGTAAGGGCTGTTATTGTGAAATGGAAATGTCTAGGAGCAACAACGGCTCAGCTGCGAACTGGTAGGCCACACAAGCTCACAGAATGGGATCACTGAGTGCTGAAGAGCGTAGCGTGTAAAAATCGTCTGTCCTCAGTTACAACACTCATTACTGAGTTCCAAAATGCCTCTGGAAGCAATGTCAGCACAAAAACTGTTCGTCGGGAGCTTCATGAAATGGGTTTCCATGGCCGAGCAGCCACACAAGCCTAAGATTACCAAGCATCGGCTGGAGTGTTGTAAAGCTCGCAGCCATTGGACTCTGGAACAGTGGAAACGCGTTCTCTGGAGTGATGTATCACGCTTCACTATCTGGCAGTCTGACGGATGAATATGGGTTTGGCGGATGCCAGGAGAATGCTACCTCCCCGAATGCATAGTGCCAACTGTACATTTTGGTGGAGGAGGAATAATGGTCTGGGGATGTTTTTCACGGTTCGGCCTAATGCCCCTTAGTTCCAGTGAAGGGAAATCTTAACGCTATAGCATACATTGACAGATGATTCTGTGCTTCCAAATTTGTGGCAACAGTTTGGGGAAGGCCCTTTCCTGTTTCAGCATGACAATGCCCCCATGCACAAAGCAAGGTCCATACAGAAATGTCAAGATCGGTGTAGAAGAACTTGACTGGCCTGCACAGAGCCCTGACCTCAACCCCATCGAACACCTTTGGGATGAATTGGAATGCTGACTGCGAGCCAGGCCTAATCGCCAAACATCAGTGCCTGACCTCACTAATGCTCTTGTGGCTGAATGAAAACAATACCCCGCAGCAATGTTCCAACATCTAAGCATTTCGCTACACCCGCAATAACATCTGCTAAACATATGTATGTGACCAATACAATTTGTGCTTGTGTGTGTGTGCGTGTGCGTGCGTGTGTGTTTGTCCTTGTGTGCTTGTGTGCGTGCGTGCGTGCGTGTGTGTTTGTGAGTATGAGGTACAGTACCAGTCAAAAGTTTGGACACACCTACTAATTCAAGGGTTTTTCTTTATTTTTACTATTTTCTACATTGTATAATAATGGTGAAGACATCAAAACTATGATATAACACATATGGAATCATGCAGTCAACAAAAAAGTGTTTAACAAATATATTTTAGATTTTAGATTCTTACAAGTAGCCACCCTTTGCCTTGATGACAGCCGGACACACTCTTGGCATTCTGATTGTCTGGTAATAGAAGCTGTTCAACAGTCTGATGGTAATAGAAGCTGTTTAACAGTCTGATGGTCATAGAAGCTGTTCAACAGTCTGATGGTAATAGAAGCTGTTCAACAGTCTGATGGTAATAGAAACTGTTCAACAGTCTGATGGTCTGGTAATATAAGCTGTTCAACAGTCTGATGGTAATAGAAGCTGTTCAACAGTCTGATGGTAATAGAAGCTGTTTAACAGTCTGATGGTGATAGAAGCTGTTCAACAGTCTGGTAGTAATAGAAGCTGTTTAACAGTCTGATGGTCTGGTAATAGAAGCTGTTTAACAGTCTGATGGTAATAGAAGCTGTTCAACAGTCTGATGGTCTGGTAATAGAAGCTGTTCAACAGTCTGATGGTAATAGAAACTGTTCAACAGTCTGATGGTAATAGAAGCTGTTTAACAGTCTGATGGTAATATCAGCTGTTCAACAGTCTGATGGTAATAGAAGCTGTTTAACAGTCTGATGGTCTGGTAATAGAAGCTGTTTAACAGTCTGATGGTAATAGAAACTGTTCAACAGTCTGATGGTAATAGAAGCTGTTTAACAGTCTGATGGTCTGGTAATAGAAGCTGTTCAACAGTCTGATGGTAATAGAAGCTGTTTAACAGTCTGATGGTCTGGTAATAGAAGCTGTTTAACAGTCTGATGGTAATAGAAGCTGTTTAACAGTCTGATGGTCTGGTAATAGAAGCTGTTCAACAGTCTGATGGTAATAGAAGCTGTTTAACAGTCTGATGGTAATAGAAGCTGTTTAACAGTCTGATGGTCTGGTAATAGAAGCTGTTCAACAGTCTGATGGTAATAGAAGCTGTTCAACAGTCTGATGGTAATAGAAACTGTTCAACAGTCTGATGGTGATAGAAGCTGTTCAACAGTCTGATGGTAATAGTAACTGTTCAACAGTCTGATGGTAATAGAAGCTGTTTAACAGTCTGATGGTAATATCAGCTGTTCAACAGTCTGATGGTAATAGAAGCTGTTTAACAGTCTGATGGTCTGGTAATAGAAGCTGTTCAACAGTCTGATGGTAATAGAAGCTGTTTAACAGTCTGATGGTCTGGTAATAGAAGCTGTTTAACAGTCTGATGGTAATAGAAACTGTTCAACAGTCTGATGGTAATAGAAGCTGTTCAACAGTCTGATGGTAATAGAAACTGTTCAACAGTCTGATGGTAATAGAAGCTGTTTAACAGTCTGATGGTCTGGTAATAGAAGCTGTTCAACAGTCTGATGGTAATAGAAGCTGTTTAACAGTCTGATGGTCTGGTAATAGAAGCTGTTTAACAGTCTGATGGTAATAGAAACTGTTCAACAGTCTGATGGTAATAGAAACTGTTCAACAGTCTGATGGTGATAGAAGCTGTTCAACAGTCTGATGGTAATAGTAACTGTTCAACAGTCTGATGGTAATAGAAGCTGTTTAACAGTCTGATGGTCTGGTAATAGAAGCTGTTCAACAGTCTGATGGTAATAGAAGCTGTTTAACAGTCTGATGGTAATAGAAGCTGTTTAACAGTCTGATGGTCTGGTAATAGAAGCTGTTCAACAGTCTGATGGTAATAGAAGCTGTTCAACAGTCTGATGGTAATAGAAACTGTTCAACAGTCTGATGGTGATAGAAGCTGTTCAACAGTCTGATGGTAATAGTAACTGTTCAACAGTCTGATGGTAATAGAAGCTGTTTAACAGTCTGATGGTAATATCAGCTGTTCAACAGTCTGATGGTAATAGAAGCTGTTTAACAGTCTGATGGTCTGGTAATAGAAGCTGTTCAACAGTCTGATGGAAATAGAAGCTGTTTAACAGTCTGATGGTCTGGTAATAGAAGCTGTTTAACAGTCTGATGGTAATAGAAACTGTTCAACAGTCTGATGGTAATAGAAGCTGTTCAACAGTCTGATGGTAATAGAAACTGTTCAACAGTCTGATGGTAATAGAAGCTGTTTAACAGTCTGATGGTCTGGTAATAGAAGCTGTTCAACAGTCTGATGGTAATAGAAGCTGTTTAACAGTCTGATGGTCTGGTAATAGAAGCTGTTTAACAGTCTGATGGTAATAGAAACTGTTCAACAGTCTGATGGTAATAGAAACTGTTCAACAGTCTGATGGTGATAGAAGCTGTTCAACAGTCTGATGGTCTGGTAATAGAAGCTGTTCAACAGTCTGATGGTAATAGAAGCTGTTTAACAGTCTGATGGTCTGGTAATAGAAGCTGTTTAACAGTCTGATGGTAATAGAAACTGTTCAACAGTCTGATGGTAATAGAAGCTGTTCAACAGTCTGATGGTAATAGAAACTGTTCAACAGTCTGATGGTGATAGAAGCTGTTCAACAGTCTGATGGTAATAGTAACTGTTCAACAGTCTGATGGTAATAGAAGCTGTTTAACAGTCTGATGGTAATATCAGCTGTTCAACAGTCTGATGGTAATAGAAGCTGTTTAACAGTCTGATGGTCTGGTAATAGAAGCTGTTTAACAGTCTGATGGTAATAGAAACTGTTCAACAGTCTGATGGTAATAGAAGCTGTTTAACAGTCTGATGGTCTGGTAATAGAAGCTGTTCAACAGTCTGATGGTAATAGAAGCTGTTTAACAGTCTGATGGTCTGGTAATAGAAGCTGTTTAACAGTCTGATGGTAATAGAAACTGTTCAACAGTCTGATGGTAATAGAAACTGTTCAACAGTCTGATGGTGATAGAAGCTGTTCAACAGTCTGATGGTAATAGTAACTGTTCAACAGTCTGATGGTAATAGAAGCTGTTTAACAGTCTGATGGTAATATCAGCTGTTCAACAGTCTGATGGTAATAGAAGCTATTTAACAGTCTGATGGTCTGGTAATAGAAGCTGTTCAACAGTCTGATGGTAATAGAAGCTGTTTAACAGTCTGATGGTCTGGTAATAGAAGCTGTTTAACAGTCTGATGGTAATAGAAATTGTTCAACAGTCTGATGGTAATAGAAGCTGTTCAACAGTCTGATGGTAATAGAAACTGTTCAACAGTCTGATGGTGATAGAAGCTGTTCAACAGTCTGATGGTGATAGAAGCTGTTCAACAGTCTGATGGTAATAGTAACTGTTCAACAGTCTGATGGTAATAGAAGCTGTTTAACAGTCTGATGGTCTGGTAATAGAAGCTGTTCAACAGTCTGATGGTAATAGAAGCTGTTTAACAGTCTGATGGTCTGGTAATAGAAGCTGTTTAACAGTCTGATGGTAATAGAAACTGTTCAACAGTCTGATGGTAATAGAAGCTGTTCAACAGTCTGATGGTAATAGAAACTGTTCAACAGTCTGATGGTAATAGAAGCTGTTTAACAGTCTGATGGTCTGGTAATAGAAGCTGTTCAACAGTCTGATGGTAATAGAAGCTGTTTAACAGTCTGATGGTCTGGTAATAGAAGCTGTTTAACAGTCTGATGGTAATAGAAACTGTTCAACAGTCTGATGGTAATAGAAGCTGTTCAACAGTCTGATGGTAATAGAAACTGTTCAACAGTCTGATGGTGATAGAAGCTGTTCAACAGTCTGATGGTAATAGTAACTGTTCAACAGTCTGATGGTAATAGAAGCTGTTTAACAGTCTGATGGTAATATCAGCTGTTCAACAGTCTGATGGTAATAGAAGCTATTTAACAGTCTGATGGTCTGGTAATAGAAGCTGTTCAACAGTCTGATGGTAATAGAAGCTGTTTAACAGTCTGATGGTCTGGTAATAGAAGCTGTTTAACAGTCTGATGGTAATAGAAACTGTTCAACAGTCTGATGGTAATAGAAGCTGTTCAACAGTCTGATGGTAATAGAAACTGTTCAACAGTCTGATGGTGATAGAAGCTGTTCAACAGTCTGATGGTAATAGTAACTGTTCAACAGTCTGATGGTAATAGAAGCTGTTTAACAGTCTGATGGTAATATCAGCTGTTCAACAGTCTGATGGTAATAGAAGCTGTTTAACAGTCTGATGGTCTGGTAATAGAAGCTGTTTAACAGTCTGATGGTAATAGAAGCTGTTCAACAGTCTGATGGTAATATAAGCTCTTTAACAGTCTGATGGTCTGGTAATAGAAGCTGTTTAACAGTCTGATGGTAATAGAAGCTATTCAACAGTCTGATGGTAATAGAAGCTCTTTAACAGTCTGATTGTCTGGTAATAGAAGCTGTTTAACAGTCTGATGGTAATATCAGCTGTTCAACAGTCTGATGGTAATAGAAGCTGTTTAACAGTCTGATGGTCTGGTAATAGAAGCTGTTTAACAGTCTGATGGTAATAGAAGCTGTTTAACAGTCTGATGGTAATAGAAACTGTTCAACAGTCTGATGGTAATAGAAGCTGTTCAACAGTCTGATGGTAATAGAAGCTGTTCAACAGTCTGATGGTAATAAGAGCTGTTCAACAGTCTGATGGTAATAGAAACTGTTCAACAGTCTGATGGTAATAGAAACTGTTCAACAGTCTGAAGGTAATAGAAGCTGTTTAACAGTCTGATGGTAATATCAGCTGTTCAACAGTCTGATGGTAATAGAAGCTGTTTAACAGTCTGATGGTCTGGTAATAGAAGCTGTTTAACAGTCTGATGGTCTGGTAAAATAAGCTGTTCAACAGTCTGATGGTAATAGAAGCTGTTTAACAGTCTGATGGTCTGGTAATAGAAGCTGTTTAACAGTCTGATGGTAATAGAAGCTGTTCAACAGTCTGATGGTAATAGAAACTGTTCAACAGTCTGATGGTAATAGAAGCTGTTCAACAGTCTGATGGTAATAGAAACTGTTCAACAGTCTGATGGTAATAGAAGCTGTTTAACAGTCTGATGGTCTGGTAATAGAAGCTGTTTATCAGTCTGATGGTAATATCAGCTGTTCAACAGTCTGATGGTAATAGAAGCTGTTTAACAGTCTGATGGTCTGGTAATAGAAGCTGTTTAACAGTCTGATGGTCTGGTAAAAGAAGCTGTTCAACAGTCTGATGGTAATAGAAGCTGTTTAACAGTCTGATGGTCTGGTAATAGAAGCTGTTTAACAGTCTGATGGTAATAGAAGCTGTTTAACAGTCTGATGGTAATAGAAGCTGTTCAACAGTCTGATGGTAATAGAAACTGTTCAACAGTCTGATGGTAATAGAAGCTGTTCAACAGTCTGATGGTAATAGAAACTGTTCAACAGTCTGATGGTAATAGAAGCTGTTTAACAGTCTGATGGTAATAGAAACTGTTCAACAGTCTGATGGTGATAGAAGCTGTTCAACAGTCTGATGGTAATAGTAACTGTTCAACAGTCTGATGGTAATAGAAGCTGTTTAACAGTCTGATGGTAATATCAGCTGTTCAACAGTCTGATGGTAATAGAAGCTGTTTAACAGTCTGATGGTCTGGTAATAGAAGCTGTTTAACAGTCTGATGGTAATAGAAGCTGTTCAACAGTCTGATGGTAATAGAAGCTCTTTAACAGTCTGATGGTCTGGTAATAGAAGCTGTTCAACAGTCTGATGGTAATAGAAGCTGTTTAACAGTCTGATGGTAATAGAAGCTGTTTAACAGTCTGATGGTCTGGTAATAGAAGCTGTTCAACAGTCTGATGGTAATAGAAGCTGTTCAACAGTCTGATGGTAATAGAAACTGTTCAACAGTCTGATGGTGATAGAAGCTGTTCAACAGTCTGATGGTAATAGTAACTGTTCAACAGTCTGATGGTAATAGAAGCTGTTTAACAGTCTGATGGTAATATCAGCTGTTCAACAGTCTGATGGTAATAGAAGCTGTTTAACAGTCTGATGGTCTGGTAATAGAAGCTGTTCAACAGTCTGATGGTAATAGAAGCTGTTTAACAGTCTGATGGTCTGGTAATAGAAGCTGTTTAACAGTCTGATGGTAATAGAAACTGTTCAACAGTCTGATGGTAATAGAAGCTGTTCAACAGTCTGATGGTAATAGAAACTGTTCAACAGTCTGATGGTAATAGAAGCTGTTTAACAGTCTGATGGTCTGGTAATAGAAGCTGTTCAACAGTCTGATGGTAATAGAAGCTGTTTAACAGTCTGATGGTCTGGTAATAGAAGCTGTTTAACAGTCTGATGGTAATAGAAACTGTTCAACAGTCTGATGGTAATAGAAACTGTTCAACAGTCTGATGGTGATAGAAGCTGTTCAACAGTCTGATGGTAATAGTAACTGTTCAACAGTCTGATGGTAATAGAAGCTGTTTAACAGTCTGATGGTAATATCAGCTGTTCAACAGTCTGATGGTAATAGAAGCTATTTAACAGTCTGATGGTCTGGTAATAGAAGCTGTTCAACAGTCTGATGGTAATAGAAGCTGTTTAACAGTCTGATGGTCTGGTAATAGAAGCTGTTTAACAGTCTGATGGTAATAGAAACTGTTCAACAGTCTGATGGTAATAGAAGCTGTTCAACAGTCTGATGGTAATAGAAACTGTTCAACAGTCTGATGGTGATAGAAGCTGTTCAACAGTCTGATGGTAATAGTAACTGTTCAACAGTCTGATGGTAATAGAAGCTGTTTAACAGTCTGATGGTAATATCAGCTGTTCAACAGTCTGATGGTAATAGAAGCTGTTTAACAGTCTGATGGTCTGGTAATAGAAGCTGTTTAACAGTCTGATGGTAATAGAAACTGTTCAACAGTCTGATGGTAATAGAAGCTGTTTAACAGTCTGATGGTCTGGTAATAGAAGCTGTTCAACAGTCTGATGGTAATAGAAGCTGTTTAACAGTCTGATGGTCTGGTAATAGAAGCTGTTTAACAGTCTGATGGTAATAGAAGCTGTTTAACAGTCTGATGGTAATAGAAACTGTTCAACAGTCTGATGGTAATAGAAACTGTTCAACAGTCTGATGGTGATAGAAGCTGTTCAACAGTCTGATGGTAATAGTAACTGTTCAACAGTCTGATGGTAATAGAAGCTGTTCAACAGTCTGATGGTAATAGAAGCTATTTAACAGTCTGATGGTCTGGTAATAGAAGCTGTTCAACAGTCTGATGGTAATAGAAGCTGTTTAACAGTCTGATGGTCTGGTAATAGAAGCTGTTTAACAGTCTGATGGTAATAGAAATTGTTCAACAGTCTGATGGTAATAGAAGCTGTTCAACAGTCTGATGGTAATAGAAACTGTTCAACAGTCTGATGGTGATAGAAGCTGTTCAACAGTCTGATGGTAATAGTAACTGTTCAACAGTCTGATGGTAATAGAAGCTGTTTAACAGTCTGATGGTAATAGAAACTGTTCAACAGTCTGATGGTGATAGAAGCTGTTCAACAGTCTGATGGTAATAGTAACTGTTCAACAGTCTGATGGTAATAGAAGCTGTTTAACAGTCTGATGGTAATATCAGCTGTTCAACAGTCTGATGGTAATAGAAGCTGTTTAACAGTCTGATGGTCTGGTAATAGAAGCTGTTCAACAGTCTGATGGTAATAGAAGCTGTTTAACAGTCTGATGGTCTGGTAATAGAAGCTGTTTAACAGTCTGATGGTAATAGAAACTGTTCAACAGTCTGATGGTAATAGAAGCTGTTCAACAGTCTGATGGTAATAGAAGCTGTTCAACAGTCTGATGGTAATAGAAACTGTTCAACAGTCTGATGGTAATAGAAGCTGTTTAACAGTCTGATGGTCTGGTAATAGAAGCTGTTCAACAGTCTGATGGTAATAGAAGCTGTTTAACAGTCTGATGGTCTGGTAATAGAAGCTGTTTAACAGTCTGATGGTAATAGAAACTGTTCAACAGTCTGATGGTAATAGAAGCTGTTTAACAGTCTGATGGTCTGGTAATAGAAGCTGTTCAACAGTCTGATGGTAATAGAAGCTGTTTAACAGTCTGATGGTCTGGTAATAGAAGCTGTTTAACAGTCTGATGGTAATAGAAACTGTTCAACAGTCTGATGGTAATAGAAGCTGTTCAACAGTCTGATGGTAATAGTAACTGTTCAACAGTCTGATGGTAATAGAAGCTGTTTAACAGTCTGATGGTAATATCAGCTGTTCAACAGTCTGATGGTAATAGAAGCTATTTAACAGTCTGATGGTCTGGTAATAGAAGCTGTTCAACAGTCTGATGGTAATAGAAGCTGTTTAACAGTCTGATGGTCTGGTAATAGAAGCTGTTTAACAGTCTCATGGTAATAGAAACTGTTCAACAGTCTGATGGTAATAGAAGCTGTTCAACAGTCTGATGGTAATAGAAACTGTTCAACAGTCTGATGGTGATAGAAGCTGTTCAACAGTCTGATGGTAATAGTAACTGTTCAACAGTCTGATGGTAATAGAAGCTGTTTAACAGTCTGATGGTAATATCAGCTGTTCAACAGTCTGATGGTAATAGAAGCTCTTTAACAGTCTGATGGTCTGGTAATAGAAGCTGTTTAACAGTCTGATGGTAATAGAAGCTATTCAACAGTCTGATGGTAATAGAAGCTCTTTAACAGTCTGATGGTGTGGTAATAGAAGCTGTTTAACAGTCTGATGGTAATATCAGCTGTTCAACAGTCTGATGGTAATAGAAGCTGTTTAACAGTCTGATGGTCTGGTAATAGAAGCTGTTTAACAGTCTGATGGTAATAGAAGCTGTTTAACAGTCTGATGGTAATAGAAACTGTTCAACAGTCTGATGGTAATAGAAGCTGTTCAACAGTCTGATGGTAATAGAAGCTGTTCAACAGTCTGATGGTAATAGAAGCTGTTTAACAGTCTGATGGTAATATCAGCTGTTCAACAGTCTGATGGTAATAGAAGCTATTTAACAGTCTGATGGTCTGGTAATAGAAGCTGTTCAACAGTCTGATGGTAATAGAAGCTGTTTAACAGTCTGATGGTCTGGTAATAGAAGCTGTTTAACAGTCTCATGGTAATAGAAACTGTTCAACAGTCTGATGGTAATAGAAGCTGTTCAACAGTCTGATGGTAATAGAAACTGTTCAACAGTCTGATGGTGATAGAAGCTGTTCAACAGTCTGATGGTAATAGTAACTGTTCAACAGTCTGATGGTAATAGAAGCTGTTTAACAGTCTGATGGTAATATCAGCTGTTCAACAGTCTGATGGTAATAGAAGCTGTTTAACAGTCTGATGGTCTGGTAATAGAAGCTGTTTAACAGTCTGATGGTAATAGAAGCTGTTCAACAGTCTGATGGTAATATAAGCTCTTTAACAGTCTGATGGTCTGGTAATAGAAGCTGTTTAACAGTCTGATGGTAATAGAAGCTATTCAACAGTCTGATGGTAATAGAAGCTCTTTAACAGTCTGATTGTCTGGTAATAGAAGCTGTTTAACAGTCTGATGGTAATATCAGCTGTTCAACAGTCTGATGGTAATAGAAGCTGTTTAACAGTCTGATGGTCTGGTAATAGAAGCTGTTTAACAGTCTGATGGTAATAGAAGCTGTTTAACAGTCTGATGGTAATAGAAACTGTTCAACAGTCTGATGGTAATAGAAGCTGTTCAACAGTCTGATGGTAATAGAAGCTGTTCAACAGTCTGATGGTAATAAGAGCTGTTCAACAGTCTGATGGTAATAGAAACTGTTCAACAGTCTGATGGTAATAGAAACTGTTCAACAGTCTGAAGGTAATAGAAGCTGTTTAACAGTCTGATGGTAATATCAGCTGTTCAACAGTCTGATGGTAATAGAAGCTGTTTAACAGTCTGATGGTCTGGTAATAGAAGCTGTTTAACAGTCTGATGGTCTGGTAAAATAAGCTGTTCAACAGTCTGATGGTAATAGAAGCTGTTTAACAGTCTGATGGTCTGGTAATAGAAGCTGTTTAACAGTCTGATGGTAATAGAAGCTGTTCAACAGTCTGATGGTAATAGAAACTGTTCAACAGTCTGATGGTAATAGAAGCTGTTCAACAGTCTGATGGTAATAGAAACTGTTCAACAGTCTGATGGTAATAGAAGCTGTTTAACAGTCTGATGGTCTGGTAATAGAAGCTGTTTATCAGTCTGATGGTAATATCAGCTGTTCAACAGTCTGATGGTAATAGAAGCTGTTTAACAGTCTGATGGTCTGGTAATAGAAGCTGTTTAACAGTCTGATGGTCTGGTAAAAGAAGCTGTTCAACAGTCTGATGGTAATAGAAGCTGTTTAACAGTCTGATGGTCTGGTAATAGAAGCTGTTTAACAGTCTGATGGTAATAGAAGCTGTTTAACAGTCTGATGGTAATAGAAGCTGTTCAACAGTCTGATGGTAATAGAAACTGTTCAACAGTCTGATGGTAATAGAAGCTGTTCAACAGTCTGATGGTAATAGAAACTGTTCAACAGTCTGATGGTAATAGAAGCTGTTTAACAGTCTGATGGTAATAGAAACTGTTCAACAGTCTGATGGTGATAGAAGCTGTTCAACAGTCTGATGGTAATAGTAACTGTTCAACAGTCTGATGGTAATAGAAGCTGTTTAACAGTCTGATGGTAATATCAGCTGTTCAACAGTCTGATGGTAATAGAAGCTGTTTAACAGTCTGATGGTCTGGTAATAGAAGCTGTTTAACAGTCTGATGGTAATAGAAGCTGTTCAACAGTCTGATGGTAATAGAAGCTCTTTAACAGTCTGATGGTCTGGTAATAGAAGCTGTTCAACAGTCTGATGGTAATAGAAGCTGTTTAACAGTCTGATGGTAATAGAAGCTGTTTAACAGTCTGATGGTCTGGTAATAGAAGCTGTTCAACAGTCTGATGGTAATAGAAGCTGTTCAACAGTCTGATGGTAATAGAAACTGTTCAACAGTCTGATGGTGATAGAAGCTGTTCAACAGTCTGATGGTAATAGTAACTGTTCAACAGTCTGATGGTAATAGAAGCTGTTTAACAGTCTGATGGTAATATCAGCTGTTCAACAGTCTGATGGTAATAGAAGCTGTTTAACAGTCTGATGGTCTGGTAATAGAAGCTGTTCAACAGTCTGATGGTAATAGAAGCTGTTTAACAGTCTGATGGTCTGGTAATAGAAGCTGTTTAACAGTCTGATGGTAATAGAAACTGTTCAACAGTCTGATGGTAATAGAAGCTGTTCAACAGTCTGATGGTAATAGAAACTGTTCAACAGTCTGATGGTAATAGAAGCTGTTTAACAGTCTGATGGTCTGGTAATAGAAGCTGTTCAACAGTCTGATGGTAATAGAAGCTGTTTATCGGTCTGTTGGTCTGGTAATAGAAGCTGTTTAACAGTCTGATGGTAATAGAAACTGTTCAACAGTCTGATGGTAATAGAAACTGTTCAACAGTCTGATGGTGATAGAAGCTGTTCAACAGTCTGATGGTAATAGTAACTGTTCAACAGTCTGATGGTAATAGAAGCTGTTTAACAGTCTGATGGTAATATCAGCTGTTCAACAGTCTGATGGTAATAGAAGCTATTTAACAGTCTGATGGTCTGGTAATAGAAGCTGTTCAACAGTCTGATGGTAATAGAAGCTGTTTAACAGTCTGATGGTCTGGTAATAGAAGCTGTTTAACAGTCTGATGGTAATAGAAACTGTTCAACAGTCTGATGGTAATAGAAGCTGTTCAACAGTCTGATGGTAATAGAAACTGTTCAACAGTCTGATGGTGATAGAAGCTGTTCAACAGTCTGATGGTAATAGTAACTGTTCAACAGTCTGATGGTAATAGAAGCTGTTTAACAGTCTGATGGTAATATCAGCTGTTCAACAGTCTGATGGTAATAGAAGCTGTTTAACAGTCTGATGGTCTGGTAATAGAAGCTGTTTAACAGTCTGATGGTAATAGAAACTGTTCAACAGTCTGATGGTAATAGAAGCTGTTTAACAGTCTGATGGTCTGGTAATAGAAGCTGTTCAACAGTCTGATGGTAATAGAAGCTGTTTAACAGTCTGATGGTCTGGTAATAGAAGCTGTTTAACAGTCTGATGGTAATAGAAACTGTTCAACAGTCTGATGGTAATAGAAACTGTTCAACAGTCTGATGGTGATAGAAGCTGTTCAACAGTCTGATGGTAATAGTAACTGTTCAACAGTCTGATGGTAATAGAAGCTGTTCAACAGTCTGATGGTAATAGAAGCTATTTAACAGTCTGATGGTCTGGTAATAGAAGCTGTTCAACAGTCTGATGGTAATAGAAGCTGTTTAACAGTCTGATGGTCTGGTAATAGAAGCTGTTTAACAGTCTGATGGTAATAGAAATTGTTCAACAGTCTGATGGTAATAGAAGCTGTTCAACAGTCTGATGGTAATAGAAACTGTTCAACAGTCTGATGGTGATAGAAGCTGTTCAACAGTCTGATGGTAATAGTAACTGTTCAACAGTCTGATGGTAATAGAAGCTGTTTAACAGTCTGATGGTAATAGAAACTGTTCAACAGTCTGATGGTGATAGAAGCTGTTCAACAGTCTGATGGTAATAGTAACTGTTCAACAGTCTGATGGTAATAGAAGCTGTTTAACAGTCTGATGGTAATATCAGCTGTTCAACAGTCTGATGGTAATAGAAGCTGTTTAACAGTCTGATGGTCTGGTAATAGAAGCTGTTCAACAGTCTGATGGTAATAGAAGCTGTTTAACAGTCTGATGGTCTGGTAATAGAAGCTGTTTAACAGTCTGATGGTAATAGAAACTGTTCAACAGTCTGATGGTAATAGAAGCTGTTCAACAGTCTGATGGTAATAGAAGCTGTTCAACAGTCTGATGGTAATAGAAACTGTTCAACAGTCTGATGGTAATAGAAGCTGTTTAACAGTCTGATGGTCTGGTAATAGAAGCTGTTCAACAGTCTGATGGTAATAGAAACTGTTCAACAGTCTGATGGTAATAGAAGCTGTTTAACAGTCTGATGGTCTGGTAATAGAAGCTGTTCAACAGTCTGATGGTAATAGAAGCTGTTTAACAGTCTGATGGTCTGGTAATAGAAGCTGTTTAACAGTCTGATGGTAATAGAAGCTGTTCAACAGTCTGATGGTAATAGAAGCTGTTCAACAGTCTGATGGTAATAGAAACTGTTCAACAGTCTGATGGTGATAGAAGCTGTTCAACAGTCTGATGGTAATAGTAACTGTTCAACAGTCTGATGGTAATAGAAGCTGTTTAACAGTCTGATGGTAATATCAGCTGTTCAACAGTCTGATGGTAATAGAAGCTATTTAACAGTCTGATGGTCTGGTAATAGAAGCTGTTCAACAGTCTGATGGTAATAGAAGCTGTTTAACAGTCTGATGGTCTGGTAATAGAAGCTGTTTAACAGTCTCATGGTAATAGAAACTGTTCAACAGTCTGATGGTAATAGAAGCTGTTCAACAGTCTGATGGTAATAGAAACTGTTCAACAGTCTGATGGTGATAGAAGCTGTTCAACAGTCTGATGGTAATAGTAACTGTTCAACAGTCTGATGGTAATAGAAGCTGTTTAACAGTCTGATGGTAATATCAGCTGTTCAACAGTCTGATGGTAATAGAAGCTGTTTAACAGTCTGATGGTCTGGTAATAGAAGCTGTTTAACAGTCTGATGGTAATAGAAGCTGTTCAACAGTCTGATGGTAATAGAAGCTCTTTAACAGTCTGATGGTCTGGTAATAGAAGCTGTTTAACAGTCTGATGGTAATAGAAGCTATTCAACAGTCTGATGGTAATAGAAGCTCTTTAACAGTCTGATGTTCTGGTAATAGAAGCTGTTCAACAGTCTGATGGTAATATCAGCTGTTCAACAGTCTGATGGTAATAGAAGCTGTTTAACAGTCTGATGGTCTGGTAATAGAAGCTGTTTAACAGTCTGATGGTAATAGAAGCTGTTTAACAGTCTGATGGTAATAGAAACTGTTCAACAGTCTGATGGTAATAGAAGCTGTTCAACAGTCTGATGGTAATAGAAGCTGTTCAACAGTCTGATGGTAATAAGAGCTGTTCAACAGTCTGATGGTAATAGAAACTGTTCAACAGTCTGATGGTCTGGTAATAGAAGCTGTTTAACAGTCTGATGGTAATAGAAGCTGTTCAACAGTCTGATGGTAATAGAAGCTCTTTAACAGTCTGATGGTCTGGTAATAGAAGCTGTTTAACAGTCTGATGGTAATAGAAGCTATTCAACAGTCTGATGGTAATAGAAGCTCTTTAACAGTCTGATGGTCTGGTAATAGAAGCTGTTTAACAGTCTGATGGTAATAGAAACTGTTCAACAGTCTGAAGGTAATAGAAGCTGTTTAACAGTCTGATGGTAATATCAGCTGTTCAACAGTCTGATGGTAATAGAAGCTGTTTAACAGTCTGATGGTCTGGTACTAGAAGCTGTTTAACAGTCTGATGGTCTGGTAAAAGAAGCTGTTCAACAGTCTGATGGTAATAGAAGCTGTTTAACAGTCTGATGGTCTGGTAATAGAAGCTGTTTAACAGTCTGATGGTAATAGAAGCTGTTTAACAGTCTGATGGTAATAGAAGCTGTTCAACAGTCTGATGGTAATAGAAACTGTTCAACAGTCTGATGGTAATAGAAGCTGTTCAACAGTCTGATGGTAATAGAAACTGTTCAACAGTCTGATGGTAATAGAAGCTGTTTAACAGTCTGATGGTAATAGAAACTGTTCAACAGTCTGATGGTGATAGAAGCTGTTCAACAGTCTGATGGTAATAGTAACTGTTCAACAGTCTGATGGTAATAGAAGCTGTTTAACAGTCTGATGGTAATATCAGCTGTTCAACAGTCTGATGGTAATAGAAGCTGTTTAACAGTCTGATGGTCTGGTAATAGAAGCTGTTTAACAGTCTGATGGTAATAGAAGCTGTTCAACAGTCTGATGGTAATAGAAGCTCTTTAACAGTCTGATGGTCTGGTAATAGAAGCTGTTTAACAGTCTGATGGTAATAGAAGCTATTCAACAGTCTGATGGTAATAGAAGCTCTTTAACAGTCTGATGGTCTGGTAATAGAAGCTGTTTAACAGTCTGATGGTAATATCAGCTGTTCAACAGTCTGATGGTAATAGAAGCTGTTTAACAGTCTGATGGTCTGGTAATAGAAGCTGTTTAACAGTCTGATGGTAATAGAAGCTGTTTAACAGTCTGATGGTAATAGAAACTGTTCAACAGTCTGATGGTAATAGAAGCTGTTCAACAGTCTGATGGTAATAGAAGCTGTTCAACAGTCTGATGGTAATAAGAGCTGTTCAACAGTCTGATGGTAATAGAAACTGTTCAACAGTCTGATGGTAATAGAAGCTGTTTAACAGTCTGATGGTAATATCAGCTGTTCAACAGTCTGATGGTAATAGAAGCTGTTTAACAGTCTGATGGTCTGGTAATAGAAGCTGTTTAACAGTCTGATGGTCTGGTAAAATAAGCTGTTCAACAGTCTGATGGTAATAGAAGCTGTTTAACAGTCTGATGGTCTGGTAATAGAAGCTGTTTAACAGTCTGATGGTAATAGAAGCTGTTCAACAGTCTGATGGTAATAGAAACTGTTCAACAGTCTGATGGTAATAGAAGCTGTTCAACAGTCTGATGGTAATAGAAACTGTTCAACAGTCTGATGGTAATAGAAGCTGTTTAACAGTCTGATGGTCTGGTAATAGAAGCTGTTTAACAGTCTGATGGTAATATCAGCTGTTCAACAGTCTGATGGTAATAGAAGCTGTTTAACAGTCTGATGGTCTGGTAATAGAAGCTGTTTAACAGTCTGATGGTCTGGTAAAAGAAGCTGTTCAACAGTCTGATGGTAATAGAAGCTGTTTAACAGTCTGATGGTCTGGTAATAGAAATTGTTTAACAGTCTGATGGTAATAGAAGCTGTTTAACAGTCTGATGGTAATAGAAGCTGTTCAACAGTCTGATGGTAATAGAAACTGTTCAACAGTCTGATGGTAATAGAAGCTGTTCAACAGTCTGATGGTAATAGAAACTGTTCAACAGTCTGATGGTAATAGAAGCTGTTTAACAGTCTGATGGTCTGGTAATAGAAGCTGTTTAACAGTCTGATGGTAATAGAAGCTGTTTAACAGTCTGATGGTAATAGAAGCTGTTTAACAGTCTGATGGTAATAGAAGCTGTTCAACAGTCTGATGATGATAGAAGCTGTTCAACAGTCTGATGGTGATAGAAGCTGTTAAACAGTCTGATGGTAATAGAAACTGTTCAACAGTCTGATGGTCTGGTAATATAAGCTGTTCAACAGTCTGATGGTAATATAAGCTGTTCAACAGTCTGATGGTAATATAAGCTGTTCAACAGTCTGATGGTAATAGAAACCGTTCAACAGTCTGATGGTCTGGTAATAGAAGCTGTTTAACAGTCTGATGGTCTGGTAATAGAAGCTGTTTAACAGTCTGATGGTAATAGAAGCTGTTCAACAGTCTGATGGTAATAGAAACTGTTCAACAGTCTGATGGTCTGGTAATAGAAGCTGTTTAACAGTCTGATGGTAATATCAGCTGTTCAACAGTCTGATGGTAATATAAGCTGTTCAACAGTCTGATGGTAATATAAGCTGTTCAACAGTCTGATTGTCTGGTAATAGAAGCTGTTCAACAGTCTGATGGTAATATCAGCTGTTCAACAGTCTGATGGTAATATAAACTGTTCAACAGTCTGATTGTCTGGTAATAGAAGCTGTTCAACAGTCAGATGGTAATATAAACTGTTCTACAGTCTGATGGTAATATAAACTGTTCAACAGTCTGATGGTCTGGTAATAGAAGCTGTTTAACAGTCTGATGGTAATATCAGCTGTTCAACAGTCTGATGGTAATAGAAGCTGTTTAACAGTCTGATGGTCTGGTAATAGAAGCTGTTTAACAGTCTGATGGTAATAGAAGCTGTTTAACAGTCTGATGGTAATAGAAACTGTTTAACAGTCTGATGGTAATATCAGCTGTTCAACAGTCTGATGGTAATAGAAGCTGTTTAACAGTCTGATGGTCTGGTAATAGAAGCTGTTTAACAGTCTGATGGTAATAGAAGCTGTTCAACAGTCTGATGGTAATAGAAGCTCTTTAACAGTCTGATGGTCTGGTAATAGAAGCTGTTTAACAGTCTGATGGTAATAGAAGCTATTCAACAGTCTGATGGTAATAGAAGCTCTTTAACAGTCTGATGGTCTGGTAATAGAAGCTGTTTAACAGTCTGATGGTAATATCAGCTGTTCAACAGTCTGATGGTAATAGAAGCTGTTTAACAGTCTGATGGTCTGGTAATAGAAGCTGTTTAACAGTCTGATGGTAATAGAAGCTGTTTAACAGTCTGATGGTAATAGAAACTGTTCAACAGTCTGATGGTAATAGAAGCTGTTCAACAGTCTGATGGTAATAGAAGCTGTTCAACAGTCTGATGGTAATAAGAGCTGTTCAACAGTCTGATGGTAATAGAAACTGTTCAACAGTCTGATGGTAATAGAAGCTGTTTAACAGTCTGATGGTAATAGAAGCTGTTCAACAGTCTGATGGTAATAGAAACTGTTCAACAGTCTGATGGTCTGGTAATAGAAGCTGTTTAACAGTCTGATGGTAATATCAGCTGTTCAACAGTCTGATGGTAATATAAGCTGTTCAACAGTCTGATGGTAATATAAGCTGTTCAACAGTCTGATTGTCTGGTAATAGAAGCTGTTCAACAGTCTGATGGTAATATCAGCTGTTCAACAGTCTGATGGTAATATAAACTGTTCAACAGTCTGATTGTCTGGTAATAGAAGCTGTTCAACAGTCAGATGGTAATATAAACTGTTCTACAGTCTGATGGTAATATAAACTGTTCAACAGTCTGATGGTCTGGTAATAGAAGCTGTTTAACAGTCTGATGGTAATATCAGCTGTTCAACAGTCTGATGGTAATAGAAGCTGTTTAACAGTCTGATGGTCTGGTAATAGAAGCTGTTTAACAGTCTGATGGTAATAGAAGCTGTTTAACAGTCTGATGGTAATAGAAACTGTTTAACAGTCTGATGGTAATATCAGCTGTTCAACAGTCTGATGGTAATAGAAGCTGTTTAACAGTCTGATGGTCTGGTAATAGAAGCTGTTTAACAGTCTGATGGTAATAGAAGCTGTTCAACAGTCTGATGGTAATAGAAGCTCTTTAACAGTCTGATGGTCTGGTAATAGAAGCTGTTTAACAGTCTGATGGTAATAGAAGCTATTCAACAGTCTGATGGTAATAGAAGCTCTTTAACAGTCTGATGGTCTGGTAATAGAAGCTGTTTAACAGTCTGATGGTAATATCAGCTGTTCAACAGTCTGATGGTAATAGAAGCTGTTTAACAGTCTGATGGTCTGGTAATAGAAGCTGTTTAACAGTCTGATGGTAATAGAAGCTGTTTAACAGTCTGATGGTAATAGAAACTGTTCAACAGTCTGATGGTAATAGAAGCTGTTCAACAGTCTGATGGTAATAGAAGCTGTTCAACAGTCTGATGGTAATAAGAGCTGTTCAACAGTCTGATGGTAATAGAAACTGTTCAACAGTCTGATGGTAATAGAAACTGTTCAACAGTCTGAAGGTAATAGAAGCTGTTTAACAGTCTGATGGTAATATCAGCTGTTCAACAGTCTGATGGTAATATCAGCTGTTTAACAGTCTGATGGTCTGGTAATAGAAGCTGTTTAACAGTCTGATGGTCTGGTAAAAGAAGCTGTTCAACAGTCTGATGGTAATAGAAGCTGTTTAACAGTCTGATGGTCTGGTAATAGAAGCTGTTTAACAGTCTGATGGTAATAGAAGCTGTTTAACAGTCTGATGGTAATAGAAGCTGTTCAACAGTCTGATGGTAATAGAAACTGTTCAACAGTCTGATGGTAATAGAAGCTGTTCAACAGTCTGATGGTAATAGAAACTGTTCAACAGTCTGATGGTAATAGAAACTGTTCAACAGTCTGATGGTAATAGAAGCTGTTTAACAGTCTGATGGTCTGGTAATAGAAGCTGTTTATCAGTCTGATGGTAATAGAAGCTGTTTAACAGTCTGATGGTAATAGAAGCTGTTCAACAGTCTGATGGTGATAGAAGCTGTTCAACAGTCTGATGGTGATAGAAGCTGTTAAACAGTCTGATGGTAATAGAAACTGTTCAACAGTCTGATGGTCTGGTAATATAAGCTGTTCAACAGTCTGATGGTATTATAAGCTGTTCAACAGTCTGATGGTAATATAAGCTGTTCAACAGTCTGATGGTAATAGAAACCGTTCAACAGTCTGATGGTCTGGTAATAGAAGCTGTTTAACAGTCTGATGGTCTGGTAATAGAAGCTGTTTAACAGTCTGATGGTAATAGAAGCTGTTCAACAGTCTGATGGTAATAGAAACTGTTCAACAGTCTGATGGTCTGGTAATAGAAGCTGTTTAACAGTCTGATGGTAATATCAGCTGTTCAACAGTCTGATGGTAATATAAGCTGTTCAACAGTCTGATGGTAATATAAGCTGTTCAACAGTCTGATTGTCTGGTAATAGAAGCTGTTCAACAGTCTGATGGTAATATCAGCTGTTCAACAGTCTGATGGTAATATAAGCTGTTTAACAGTCTGATGGTCTGGTAATAGAAGCTGTTCAACAGTCTGATGGTAATATCAGCTGTTCAACAGTCTGATGGTAATATAAGCTGTTCAACAGTCTGATGGTAATATAAACTGTTCAACAGTCTGATTGTCTGGTAATAGAAGCTGTTCAACAGTCTGATGGTAATAGAAGCTGTTCAACAGTCTGATGGTAATAGAAACTGTTCAACAGTCTGATGGTGATAGAAGCTGTTCAACAGTCTGATGGTCTGGTAATAGAAGCTTTTCAACAGTCTGATGGTAATAGAAGCTGTTCAACAGTCTGATGGTAATAGAAGCTGTTTAACAGTCTGATGGTCTGGTAATAGAAGCTGTTTAACAGTCTGATGGTAATAGAAGCTGTTTAACAGTCTGATGGTAATAGAAGCTGTTCAACAGTCTGATGGTAATAGAAACTGTTCAACAGTCTGATGGTAATAGAAGCTGTTCAACAGTCTGATGGTAATAGAAACTGTTCAACAGTCTGATGGTGATAGAAGCTGTTCAACAGTCTGATGGTGATAGAAGCTGTTCAACAGTCTGATGGTAATAGAAACTGTTCAACAGTCTGATGGTCTGGTAATATAAGCTGTTCAACAGTCTGATGGTAATATAAGCTGTTCAACAGTCTGATGGTAATAGAAACTGTTCAACAGTCTGATGGTCTGGTAATAGAAGCTGTTTAACAGTCTGATGGTAATATCAGCTGTTCAACAGTCTGATGGTAATATAAGCTGTTCAACAGTCTGATGGTCTGGTAATAGAAGCTGTTTAACAGTCTGATGGTAATAGAAGCTGTTTAACAGTCTGATGGTAATATCAGCTGTTCAACAGTCTGATGGTAATAGAAGCTGTTTAACAGTCTGATGGTCTGGTAATATAAGCTGTTCAACAGTCTGATGGTAATAGAAGCTGTTTAACAGTCTGATGGTCTGGTAATATAAGCTGTTCAACAGTCTGATGGTAATAGAAGCTGTTTAACAGTCTGATGGTAATATCAGCTGTTCAACAGTCTGATGGTAATATAAGCTGTTCAACAGTCTGATGGTCTGGTAATAGAAGCTGTTTAACAGTCTGATGGTAATATCAGCTGTTCAACAGTCTGATGGTAATATAAGCTGTTTAACAGTCTGATGGTAATATCAGCTGTTCAACAGTCTGATGGTCTGGTAATATCAGCTGTTCAACAGTCTGATGGTAATAGAAACTGTTCAACAGTCTGATGGTAATAGAAACTGTTCAACAGTCTGATGGTAATAGAAACTGTTCAACAGTCTGATGGTGATAGAAGCTGTTCAACAGTCTGATGGTAATAGAAACTGTTCAACAGTCTGATGGTGATAGAAGCTGTTCAACAGTCCTATGGTAATAGAAACTGTTCAACAGTCTGATGGTAATAGAAACTGTTCAACAGTCTGATGGTAATAGAAACTGTTCAACAGTCTGATTGTCTGGTAATATAAGCTGTTCAACAGTCTGATGGTAATATAAGCTGTTCAACAGTCTGATGGTAATATAAGCTGTTCAACAGTCTGATTGTCTGGTAATAGAAGCTGTTCAACAGTCTGATGGTAATAGAAGCTGTTCAACATTCTGATGGTAATAGAAGCTGTTCAACAGTCTGATGGTAATATAAGCTGTTCAACAGTCTGATTGTCTGGTAATAGAAGCTGTTCAACAGTCTGATGGTAATATCAGCTGTTCAACAGTCTGATGGTAATATAAACTGTTCAACAGTCTGATTGTCTGGTAATAGAAGCTGTTCAACAGTCTGATGGTAATATAAACTGTTCAACAGTCTGATGGTGATAGAAGCTGTTCAACAGTCTGATGGTAATAGAAACTGTTCAACAGTCTGTTGGTCTGGTAATATAAGCTGTTCAACAGTCTGATGGTAATATAAGCTGTTCAACAGTCTGATGGTCTGGTAATAGAAGCTGTTTAACAGTCTGATGGTAATAGAAGCTGTTTAACAGTCTGATGGTAATATCAGCTGTTCAACAGTCTGATGGTAATAGAAGCTGTTTAACAGTCTGATGGTAATAGAAGCTGTTTAACAGTCTGATGGTCTGGTAATATAAGCTGTTCAACAGTCTGATGGTAATAGAAGCTGTTTAACAGTCTGATGGTCTGGTAATATAAGCTGTTCAACAGTCTGATGGTAATAGAAGCTGTTTAACAGTCTTATGGTAATAGAAACTGTTCAACAGTCTGATGGTAATAGAAACTGTTCAACAGTCTGATGGTCTGGTAATAGAAGCTGTTTAACAGTCTGATGGTAATATCAGCTGTTCAACAGTCTGATGGTAATAGAAGCTGTTTAACAGTCTGATGGTAATATCAGCTGTTCAACAGTCTGATGGTCTGGTAATATCAGCTGTTCAACAGTCTGATGGTAATAGAAACTGTTCAACAGTCTGATGGTAATAGAAACTGTTCAACAGTCTGATGGTAATAGAAACTGTTCAACAGTCTGATGGTGATAGAAGCTGTTCAACAGTCTGATGGTAATAGAAACTGTTCAACAGTCTGATGGTGATAGAAGCTGTTCAACAGTCCTATGGTAATAGAAACTGTTCAACAGTCTGATGGTAATAGAAACTGTTCAACAGTCTGATGGTAATAGAAACTGTTCAACAGTCTGATTGTCTGGTAATAGAAGCTGTTCAACAGTCTGATGGTAATATAAGCTGTTCAACAGTCTGATTGTCTGGTAATAGAAGCTGTTCAACAGTCTGATGGTAATAGAAGCTGTTCAACATTCTGATGGTAATAGAAGCTGTTCAACAGTCTGATGGTAATATAAGCTGTTCAACAGTCTGATTGTCTGGTAATAGAAGCTGTTCAACAGTCTGATGGTAATATAAACTGTTCAACAGTCTGATTGTCTGGTAATATAAACTGTTCAACAGTCTGATTGTCTGGTAATAGAAGCTGTTTAACAGTCTGATGGTAATATAAGCTGTTCAACAG
This sequence comes from Salvelinus namaycush, assembly GCF_016432855.1. Classification (NCBI taxonomy): domain Eukaryota; kingdom Metazoa; phylum Chordata; class Actinopteri; order Salmoniformes; family Salmonidae; genus Salvelinus; species Salvelinus namaycush. The sequence continues at coordinate 25,160,275 of NC_052339.1, forward strand.
TCTGATTGTCTGGTAATAGAAGCTGTTTAACAGTCTGATGGTAATATAAACTGTTCAACAGTCTGATGGTAATATAAACTGTTCAACAGTCTGATTGTCTGGTAATAGAAGCTGTTTAACAGTCTGATGGTAATATCAGCTGTTCAACAGTCTGATGGTAATATAAGCTGTTCAACAGTCTGATGGTCTGGTAATAGAAGCTGTTTAACAGTCTGATGGTAATAGAAGCTGTTTAACAGTCTGATGGTAATATCAGCTGTTCAACAGTCTGATGGTAATAGAAGCTGTTTAACAGTCTGATGGTCTGGTAATATAAGCTGTTCAACAGTCTGATGGTAATAGCAGCTGTTTAACAGTCTGATGGTCTGGTAATATAAGCTGTTCAACAGTCTGATGGTAATAGAAGCTGTTTAACAGTCTTATGGTAATAGAAACTGTTCAACAGTCTGATGGTAATAGAAACTGTTCAACAGTCTGATGGTCTGGTAATAGAAGCTGTTTAACAGTCTGATGGTAATATCAGCTGTTCAACAGTCTGATGGTAATAGAAGCTGTTTAACAGTCTGATGGTAATATCAGCTGTTCAACAGTCTGATTGTCTGGTAATAGAAACTGTTCAACAGTCTGATGGTAATAGAAACTGTTCAACAGTCTGATGGTAATAGAAACTGTTCAACAGTCTGATGGTGATAGAAGCTGTTCAACAGTCTGATGGTAATAGAAACTGTTCAACAGTCTGATGGTGATAGAAGCTGTTCAACAGTCCTATGGTAATAGAAACTGTTCAACAGTCTGATGGTAATAGAAACTGTTCAACAGTCTGATGGTAATAGAAACTGTTCAACAGTCTGATTGTCTGGTAATAGAAGCTGTTCAACAGTCTGATGGTAATATAAGCTGTTCAACAGTCTGATTGTCTGGTAATAGAAGCTGTTCAACAGTCTGATGGTAATAGAAGCTGTTCAACAGTCTGATGGTAATATCAGCTGTTCAACAAATCTGATGGTAATATAAACTGTTCAACAGTCTGATTGTCTGGTAATAGAAGCTGTTCAACAGTCTGATGGTAATATAAACTGTTCAACAGTCTAATTGTCTGGTAATATAAACTGTTCAACAGTCTGATGGTCTGGTAATAGAAGCTGTTTAACAGTCTGATGGTAATAGAAGCTGTTTAACAGTCTGATGGTAATATAAGCTGTTCAACAGTCTGATTGTCTGGTAATAGAAGCTGTTTAACAGTCTGATGGTAATATAAACTGTTCAACAGTCTGATGGTAATATAAACTGTTCAACAGTCTGATTGTCTGGTAATAGAAGCTGTTTAACAGTCTGATGGTAATATAAGCTGTTCAACAGTCTGATGGTAATAGAAGCTGTTCAACAGTCTGATGATAATAGAAACTGTTCAACAGTCTGATGATAATAGAAACTGTTCAACAGTCTGATGATAATAGAAACTGTTCAACAGTCTGATGGTAATAGAAACTGTTCAACAGTCTGATGGTAATAGAAACTGTTCAACAGTCTGATGGTCTGGTAATAGAAGCTGTTCAACAGTATGATGGCCTGGTAACAGAAGTTGTTCAACAGTCTGATGGCCTGGTAATAGAAGCTATTCAACAGTCAGATGCTAATAGAAACTGTTCCACATTCTGATGGCCTGATAATATAAGCAGTTTTTTAGTCTCTCAGTTTGCACACTCTTGGCTTTGCACACTCTTGGCATTCTCTCAACCAGCTTCACCTGGAATGCTTTCCCAACAGTCTGATGGTAATATAAGCTGTTCAAAAGTCTGATGGTCTGGTAATAGAATTTGTTTAATTCTGATGGCCTGGTAATAGAAGCTGTTCAACAGTCTGATGGTAATAGAAACTGTTCCACATTCTGATGGCCTGATAATATAAGCTGTTTTTTAGTCTCTTGGTCTTGGCTTTGATGCAGCTGTACTGTCTCCGTCTGTCCGATGTTAACCGAGTGAACAGTCGGTGGCTCAGGTGGCTGAGTTCCTTGATGATCTTCTTGGCCTTTCCTTGACACCGGGTGCTGTAGATGTCCTGGAGGGCAGGCAGTGTGCCCCCAGTGATGCTTTGGGCTGACCGCACCACCCTCTGTGGAGCACTGATTGCTTATTCTTAAGGGTTTCTGCAGAGTGAACTATGCTTTTTTTATTGCTGCCAACTACTGAAACTATTACATTCTATGATCATAAATAATTGGAGGGCTCACTTATTCAGGATATACAGTATATTCTGTGAACTTTGACTTTGTAAAATTCTTGTTTACAGAATTAATTTACAGGTGTGGGATCTTAATTTGATCGCTCTTTTGATGCTGAGAAATGCAGATGAGCTTCGTGATTTACATAAATGAACTGAAAACCTGCACTAATGCAGGGTTATATAAACAGTATTACACTTTTCATGCAGCCTCAATTTGACCAACAGCCTAATTTGCTGCAACAATACAATTCAAATTAAGATCCTACATCTGTAGGTATCTAAAAAAGTAACATTTCAACAAAAGTTATATGTATTCAGGCGCACGCTTGGGTTTACTGTATGCATCCATTGACATTGAGGTGGGATTACTGAGTATCCAATTCACAGGTTCATGAACAGTATTGTTTTAAAAGAGTGATTACAGTGTGGCAGTGTGGGAAGGTGAACACTGGGCTTGAGAGATTCAGGCTCACTGTATAAGCCTGGCCCTGGCCTGCGGCCTTATCTCCAGAAATGACTCAGAGGATCTGAGCTCATCTCTCTGACACGATAGAGAATGGAAGGGAAAAAATTAAGCTTGTCCATCATATCCCAATCCTGCTTAGTTTACTGTCCAATTTGTCTCGTAGCCGCACAGGAAAAATCCGTGAGCTTTTGTGCTGATCAAATGGACAAGAAATGGGTCAGTAACCAAGGGACACTACTAAAACCCATTTATCTGACAGAACAATTAGGAATAGAAATTGAGCTTTTGTCTCTGGCTGAAACAGGACTGTTCTGTGGGCTGACAGTAAAGGCTCATTTCTGTTGTGTCTCATTCCCCACAGGCTGAAACACTGCCTTCGTAAAATAAATAATTCAGGCTTGGTTTTTATGATGATACCCTATGCATTTTTTACACAACTCTCTGGTATCATAGCAGGCAGGACACAGGAAAAACATTTTTTCCCTTGGAATAGTCTGAGATGAAGTGTTTTCCAAAATAAACTTCAGTACCTGACATCTCACTGATTGCCAATTCCATCTTCACATGGAATGATTAGAATATGAAATGGAGCAATTTGCAGAAGCAATGCACGCTAGACAATTACGCAACACATCCTACTTTCGCTATGTGTGGGCCGTTATTTCTTTCTTGATAAAAAGCCCTATTTGTCTTCTCTGGAACTGATTTTCATCAACTTCTTTGAACCAGCGTTGTGGGCTGACTCACGTTTACATACATCTTGGTGTTGTGTAACAAGTGGGTGCTAACATCACAGTCACAGCATGCATGTAAGTACCCGCTCGATAACAACAGTAGACTAAATGCAAATTCAACTGATATCAACTCTCTGAAGAGCAGTAATTCAAGTAATATAATGCCTGTTTCTCTGTGAAATGAACACGTGTAGCTAACCCATCAATTGGAATCTGATTGGTCTATGAAGGATTGTTAAAGAGTGCACTCTTGAACAAAAGGAGTATGTAATAATTATGAGTATACAGTAGGCACTGCTCCAAACATGTGGTATGTATTCATCATCAGAGAAACATTTCATTTTTTCCACTTCTCTCTACACATTTCTGTACATTCACCATCAAACAAAATACTTTTTCAGAATGAAAGGCGATATGGAGTGCATTGGCCTCTGTTATAAAAGGTTAAAGATCACAGGAAAGGTACTTTGTCTTACAGTTAACGTTCACCCAGTTTGACAGGCTACTGTAATTCCACCAAATTATGAGCATTGTTCAGTGTCCTAATTTGTTTGCGAACCCTGAAAGCAGACAATAGGACAAATTGAAAGCTTGGGACTATAAGGTTCTATCTACATTTGTTGGGTCAGTTAGCGGACACTCGTATGCAGAGCAACTTACAGTAGCAATTAGGGTTAAGAGCCTTGCTCAAGGGCACATCAACAGGTTTTTCATCTAGTCGGCTCTGGAATTCTAACCAGCAACCTTTCTTAACAGCTAGGCCACCGGTCACCCCTGCATTTCTGTCAAGCTATAGTTATTAAAATGCATGAGCTTGTGCACAACTAGAGACATTTATTTAGTGTAGAGGTTCTGGCTAATGGTGAATTAACTGTAAGCTATAAAAACAAATAGAGTCGCACACTCTGTGTATAAACTCCCAGTAATTTATTGGGTAAGCCACCAACGTTTCGGCATCACTGTGCCTTCTTCAGGGTGCCTGAATCAAATCAAATAATATCAAATTGATTTGATATTATTCAAACAGGGGGTACCGGTACAGACAGGGGGTACCGGTACAGAGTCAATGTAGAGGCTATATACAGGGGCTATCGGTACAGAGTCAATGTGGAGGCTATATACAGGGGCTACCGGTACAGAGTCAATGTGGAGGCTATATACAGGGGCTACCGGTACAGAGTCAATGTGGAGGCTATATACAAGGGTACCGGTACAGAGTCAATGTGGAGGCTATATACAGGGGCTACCGGTACAAAGTCAATGTGCTGGGGCACCGGTTAGTCGAGGTAATTGAGGTAATATGTGCATGTAGGTAGAGTTAAAGTGACTATGCACAGATAATAAACAGAGAGTAGCAGCAGTGTAAAAGGGAGGGGGGGGTGCAAATAGTCTGGGTAGCCATTTCATTAGCTGTCCAGGAGTTTTATGGCTTGGGGGTAAAAGCTGTTAAGAAGACTTGGTGATCCGGTACTGCTTGCCGTGTGGTAGCAGAGAGAACAGTCTATGACTTGGGTGGCTGGGGTCTTTGACAATTTTTAGGGCCTTCCTCTGACACTGCCTGGTATAGAGTTCCTGGATGGCAGGAAGCTTGGCCCCAGTGATGTACTGGGCCGTACACACTGCCCTCTGTAGTGCCTTGCTGTCAGATGCCGAGCAGTTGCCATATCAGGCAGTGATGCAACCAGTCAGGATGCTCTCGATGGTGCAGCTGTAGAACGTTTGTTGGTGATGTGGACACCAAGGAACTTGAAGCTCTCAACCTGCTCCACTACAGCCCTGTCGATGAGAATGGGGGCGTGCTCGGTCTTCCTTTTCCTGTAGTCCACAATTCTCTCCTTTGTCTTGATCACGTTGAGGGAGAGGTTGTTATCCTGGCACCACACGGCCAGGTCTCTGACCTCATCCCTATAGGCTGTCTCATCGTTGTCGGTGATCAGGTCTACCACAGTTGTGTCGTTGCATTCTCACATAGGTGTTCCTTAGGTGTTAGGTGTTCCAGGTTGGAAAGGGCAGTGTTGAGTACAGTAGAGATTGCATCCTCTGTGGATCTGTTGGGGCTGTATGCAAATTGGAATGGGTCTAAGGTTTCTGGGATAATGGTGTTGATGTGACCCATGACCAGCCTTTAAAAGTACTTCATTGCTACCGACGTGAGTGCTACGGGTCGGTAGTCATTTAGGCAGGTTACCTTAGTGTTCTTGCGGACAAGAACTATTATGGTCTGCTTGAAACATGTTGGTGTTACAGACTCAGTCAGGGACATGTTGAAAATGTCAGTGAAGACACTTGCCAGTTGGTTAGCGCATGCTCAGAGTACACGTCCTGGTAATCCGTCTGGCCCTGCGGCCTTGTGAATGTTGACCTGTTTAAAGGTCTTACTCACATCGGCTGCGGAGAGCATGATGACACGGAACAGCTGGTTCTCTCATGCATGCTTCAGTGTTGCTTGCCTCGAAGCGAGCATCGAAGTAGCTTGTCTGGTAGGCTAGTGTCCCTTTGCAGTCTGTAATAGTTTGCAAGCCCTGCCACATTCGACGAGCGTCGGAGCCGGTGTAGTACTATTCAATCTTAGTCTTGTATTGACGCTTTTCCTTTTTGATGGTTTGTCGGAGGGCATAGCGGGATTTCTTATAAGCTTCCGGGTTAGAGTCCCGCTCCTTGAAAGCGGCAGCTCTACCCTTAGCTCAGTGCGGAAGTTGCCTGTAATCCATGGCTTCTGGTTGGGGTATGTACGTACAGTCCCTGTGGGAGCAACGTCATCAATGCACTTATTGATGATGCCAGTGACTGATGTTGTGTACTCCTCAATGTCATCGGAAGAATTCCGGAACATATTCCAGTCTCTGTTAGCAGAACAGTCTTGTAGCTTAGTATCTGCGTCATCTGACCACTTCATTATTGACCGAGTCACTGGTGCTTCCTGCTTTAGTTTTTGCTTGTAAGCAGGAATCAGGAGGATAGAATTATGGTCCGATTTGCCAAATGGAGGGTGAGGGAGTGTCACGCCCTGACCTTAGAGATCCTTTTAATGTCTTTATTTTGGTTTGGTCAGGGCGTGAGTTGGGGTGGGCATTCTATGTTTTGTGTTTCTATGATTTTCTATTTCTATGTTTTGGCCAGGTATGGTTCTCAATCAGGGACAGCTGTCTATCATTGTCTCTGATTGGGAACCATACTTAGGTAGCTTTTTCCCACCGTTCTTTGTGGGAAGTTGTCTTTGTTTGTTGGCACTATTGCCTTTTGCTTCACGGTTTGTTTTATATGGTTTATTGTTTTTTGTCAGCGTCATTCTTAAATAAAGTAAAATGTACGCTAACCACGCTGCACCTTGGTCCTCATCCTTCAACAGCCGTGACATAACTTCCCACCACCAAAGGACCAAGCAGCGTGGTAAAGAGGACTCATGGACATGAGAGGAGATCCTGGATGGTAAGGGACCCTTGAGGCAGGCTGGGGAGTATCGCCATCCACGGGAGGAACTGGAGGCAGCTAAGGCGGAGCGGCAACGTTATGAGGGAACACAGCTGGCAAGGAAGCCCTAGAGGCAGCCCCCCCCCAAAAAATTGGGGGGCACACGGGGAGTTTGGCAGAGTCAGGCTGGAGAGACCTGAGCCAACTCCCCGTGCTTACCGTGGCGATGTGACTGGTCAGGCCCCGTGCTATGGGGTGATGCGCACTGTTTCTCGGCCGAGCATTCACAGGCCAGTGTGCTCGGTGCCAGCGTCCCGCATTTGCCGGGTGGAAGTGGGCAACCAGCCAGAACGGGTGGTGCCAGCTCTGCGCTTCGAGACCGCCAGTGCGCCTCCATGGCCCAGTGTATCCGATGCCTCGGCCAAGGAAGAGGCCTCCTGTATGTCTCCCCAGCCTGGTGAGTCCTGTGCCTGCTCCCAGAGCCAGGTCTCCTGTGTGTCTCCCCAGCCTGGTGAGTTCTGTGCCTGCACCCAGCCCGGAGCCTCCAGAGACGGCCTCCAGCCCAGAGCCTCCAGGGACGGCCTCCAGTCCGGATCCTCCAGAGACGGCCTCCAGTCCGGATCCTCCAGAGACGGCCTCCAGTCCGGAGCCTCCAGCGACGGCCTCCAGTCCGGAGCCTCCAGCGACGGCCTCCAGTCCGGAGCCTACAGCGACGTTCTTCAGTCCGGAGCCTCCAGCGACGTTCTCCAGCCCGGAGCCTCCAGGGACGGCCTCCAGTCCGGAGCCTCCAGAGACGGCCTCCAGTCCGGATCCTCCAGAGACGGCCTCCAGTCCGGATCCTCCAGAGACGGCCTCCAGTCCGGATCCTCCAGAGACGGCCTCCAGTCCGGAGCCTCCAGCGACGGCCTCCAGTCCGGAGCCTCCAGCGACGGCCTCCAGTCCGGAGCCTACAGCGACGTTCTTCAGTCCGGAGCCTCCAGCGACGTTCTCCAGTCCGGAGCCTCCAGCGACGTTCTCCAGTCCGGTGCCTCCAGCGACGGCCTCCAGTCCGGAGTCCTCAGTGAGGGTGCCCAGTTCGGGGCCCGCAGCGAGGGTGCCCAGTCCGGGGCCCGCAACGAGGGTGCCCAGTCCGGGGCCCGCAACGAGGGTGCCCAGTCCGGGGCCCGCAACGAGGGTCCCCAGTCCGGGGTCGGCGGCGAGGGTCCCCGCACCAGAGGTGCCACCAAAGTGGGGTGAGCCAGCGGTGGAGTGGGGTCTGCGTCCCGCACCTGAGCCGCTGCCGCGGATAGATGCCCACCCAGACCCTCCCCTATAGATTTAGGTTTTGCGGCCGGAGTCCGCACCTTTGGGGTGGGGGGTGCTGTCACGCCCTGACCTTAAAGATCCTTTTTATGTCTCTATTTTGGTTTGGTCAGGGCGTGAGTTGGGGTGGGCATTCTATGTTTTGTGTTTCTATGATTTTCTATTTCTATGTTTTGGCCGGGTATGGTTCTCAATCAGGGACAGCTGTCTATCGTTGTCTCTGATTGGGAACCATACTTAGGTATCTTTTTTTCCCACCGTTCTTTGTGGGAAGTTGTCTTTGTTTGTTGGCACTATTGCCTTTAGCTTCACGGTTTGTTTTGTTTTGTATGGTTTATTGTTTTTTGTCGGCGTCATTCTTAAATAAAGTAAAATGTATGCTCACCACGCTGCACCTTGGTCCTCATCCTTCAACAGCCGTGACAGGGAGAGCTTTGTACGCGTCTCTGTGTGTGGAGTAAAGGTGGTCTACAGTTTTTATTTTTCTCTGGTTGCACATTTAACATGCTGGTAGAAATGAGGTAAAACGGATTCAAGTTTCCCTTCATTGAAGTCTCCGGCCACTAGGAGCGCTGCCTCTGGATGAGTGTTTTCCTGTTTGCTTATGGCCGTATCCAGCTCATTGACTGCGGTCTTAGTACCAGCATTGATTTGTGGTGGTAAATAGACAGCTATGAGAAATTTTGATTAAAACTCTCTTGGTAAATAGTGTGTTCTACAGCGTATCATGAGATAGTCTACCTCAGGCGAGCAAAACCTCAAGACTTCCTTACTATTAGATTTCGTGCACCAGCTGTTGTTTACAAATATACACAGGCCGCCACCCCTTATCTTACCGGAGGTAGCTGTTCTATCTTGCCGATGCAGCATAAACCCCACCAGCTGTATGTTATTCATGTCGTCGTTCAGCCACGACTGTGAAACATAAGATATTACAGTTTTTAATGTCCCGTTGGTATGATATTCGTGATCGTAGTTTGTCTATTTTGTTATCCAATGATTGTACGTTGGCTGATAGAACTCGTGGTAGAGGCAGATTAAAGACACCCTACCTACGTCCCCGATATCTCAGTCTCCTTCTCACTCGAATCACGGGGATTTGAGCCTTTTGTCGGGTGTCTGAAGTAAATCCTTCATGTTCGACTCGTTAAAGAAAATATCTTCGTCCAGTGCGAGGAGTAATCACTGTCCTGATATCTAGAAGCTCTTTTCGGTCATAAAACAGGGTGGCAGAAACATTATGTACAAAATAAGTTACAAATAACACGATTAAACACACATACTAGCACAATTGGTTAGGAGTTGATAAATACAGTGTGCGACTCTCTGTTTTTAAAGATTGAGTTATTGACATAGTGTTGTTGTGTTCAATGTTATCTACTTATATTGTACTCGAAATACCCCAGTGCAAAATAATACAAGATAAACATAGCTGATACCATTAAAACTAATGAAGGTTTGGAACTTTGAAGCCAATTATCTCACAGTCATCTTTTTGCAGATAGAACCTTATATGCCCAAGCTCTCTAAATATATATTTGTAATTTGGGTAAACTATCCCTTTAAACTAAGATTGATGGCCTCTATCCAACATAGTATTTTCTTCCCTACTGGAACCATAGCCACCAATGGCAATACATGGGTCTGATTAACAGCAGTGATGGACAGTGACCTCATGGACGATCCTCTCCTCCTCTTTCAATCATGCCTTCACCCTGACCTGTAGTTAAGCTATTTTGACAAAAGAGCAAATCACTGCTTTGTACAAAATGGATTGAATGTGTGTGCAGAAGGGCAGACTGGAACAGACAGACAGACAGACAGACAGACAGACAGACAGACAGACAGACAGACAGACAGACAGACAGACAGACAGACAGACAGACAGACAGACAGACAGACAGACAGACAGACAGACACACCACACACACACACTGGCTGGCTGTCTGTACCCATGGCAGCAATTATCTCCCACCTCTTCACCAGTCTCTGTTCTCTGCCTTTCCCTGCTCCTTCTGTTTTTCATATTGTTCTGTCAGAATACTTCTCCAGTACCATCAGACGCCATGTCCTCAGGCAACGATCTGCATTCTCTCCGATGAAAGGAAGGAATCCTCGCTGAACTGAAGCAAGGATGTGGCTGAGTGCTTATGGAGCTGAGTATGTAGGCTCACTACTCATAAAATCTTCCATTTTTAGAGTGAGTTCACATTTTCCCAATGACCTTCACACAACATAGAGTTCTTAATCTGAGTGATGAGTAGGCAGTAATACAGGCTCATCATATAGATTACACAGGATTTACTACAGGAACTACATTGTAAGTTAGGCCTACTAAAGTAACTACATGTATGTACATTTTAACAAGCTAGTCAATAGGCAGTACTTGCCATTTACCACCCAGGATGTTCTATTGTTTTTGATACAATGGGCCCAACTGACACTATGAAGCATTCATTAAGTCTTCAAGTGTATCGCCCTAGATAGATACTTCATAAATACTTTATTGAATAAATATTATTATTTATGTGAAGTCATACAACATAAAGGGTGTTATAAAAGATGTGGCATAACCTTTGTTTTACCCCTGTTTATATACAGTAGCATGACATTTGCTTATGAATGATATAGGATATATATGGGCCTTATAAAGGGTTTATGATCCTTCATTAAGCTTTAGACGTTATGTTTCATTTAAAGTGTATTCATCAGATCAAGACCACATAATTGTATAGAAAATCTTGCAAAGTAAAAATATCAGACTTCAATTACTTCAATTGCTCTTATGACTTTCTACGCTAATGGGCCACTATTGTCAGATCAGCTCAGACATCACTGTTCAAATGGTTGTAATGGTCAATGGATGACTGTAGCAATCAGGTCGGAAAATAATACAAGAGTATAGATCTATAGCAGTTCTCCATCTCTACATGGTGTCTGGGTTTTTTATTTTTTATTTATCAGCACCATTTGGCGCCTGATGGGATCCATTAAAAAGATAGGTACCTACCGTTATACCAAGGCACGGCTTGACTGGCAGAGTGACAGGGCTCATTGTCCAAGAGAAGCAGAGATAATACAAGGGAGAATGGAGATTGATCTGGAAAGTGGAGGCAGGATGAGGTCATTTGCAGACTGTGATTAGAGGGTAAAGAAGTCTTTTTTCCTATTTCCCCCCTTCTTTTATTCAGAGAAAGCTTCTCCCTGATAGCTCATTGACTTTAATGTCATCCCAGACCTGAGTGGAGCTGCTATTGACATTTCTGGTTTTTATTTTTATATCAATTTTTTGTCAGTGCCAATTTTAAGTGAACTCCTAATGGAGTCTCTTCTTTCTGACATGGCTTGAAGACAAGAGGTCTTCAGCAGGTATTTATATGGACTGACACACATCGCAGTGGCAGCTTTGACACTGGATTACAAGATACACAATTAGCACATGGGTGTTATCCTTGACTGCACTAATTAAGTCCCTGTCATGCCAGACATTTACCTGTATTGCTAGGTTACCATGTGGACATTTACTACTGCGTGAAGGATGAAAGGACAAGAAGACTGATGTTTATCAGGAAAAACAAGTAATTAACCATCAAAGTAACCATGAATCAAAATGTTAACACTTCAACAAACAATACATTGGTAAAACCACATGATTGAACTGAGCTTTCAGTCGGTTTACACTACTGTAATACCTACAGTACATGTTTCAGTACATAGTCCCTGTGCCTAAGGACGCCAAGGTAACCTGTAGCACTCATATCTGTTGCCATGAAATGCTTTGAAAGGCTGGTCATGACACACATCAACACCATCATCCCAGACACCCTGGACCCAATTCAATTTGCATACCACTCCAACAGATTCACAGATGACACAATCTCTATTGCACTCCACACTGGTCTTTTCCACCTGGATAAGAGGAACACCTATGTGAGAATGTTGTTCATTGACTACAGCTCAGCTTTCAACACCATAGTACCCTCAAAGCTCATCACTAAGCGCAAGACCCTGGGACTGAACCCCTCCCTCTGCAACTGGATCCTGGAGTTTGACAGGCCGTCCCCAGGTGGTAAGGTTAGACAATAACACATCTGCCACGCTGACCCTCAACACGGGGGCCCCTCTGGGGTGTGTGCTTAATCCCCTCCTGTACTCTCTGTTCACCCATGACTGCGTGGCCGCACATGACTCCAACACCATCATTACGTTTTTTGACGACACGAAAGGTGGTAGACCTGATCACCGATGACGATAGGACAGCCTATAGGGAGGAGGCCAGTGACCTGGTAGTATGGTGCCAACAACCTTTGCCTCAGTGTTAGCAAGACAAAGGTGCTGATCGTGGACTACAGGAAACTGAGGGCCGAGCACCGATGATCGGGCTGTAGTGGTGGATCGAGAGCTTCAAGTTCCTCGGTGTCCACATCTCACTTTTTAATTATTATAATTTTTTTCACCTTCATTTAACCAGGTAGGCTGAGAACAAGTTCTCATTTGCAACTGCGACCTGGCCAAGATAAAGCAAAGCAGTTCGACACATACAACAACACAGAGTTACACATGGAATAAACAAACATACAATCAATAATACAGTAGAAAAATCTATATACAGCATGTGCAAATGAGGTAGGATAAGAGAGGTAAGGCAATAAATAGGCCATGGTGGTAAAGTAATTACAATATAGCAATTAAACACTGGAATGGTAGGATGTGCAGAAGATGAATGTGCAAGTTGAGATACTGGGGTGCAAAAGAGCAAGATAAATAAATACAGTTTGGGGATGAGGTAGAATGGATGGGCTATTTACAGATGAGTTATGTACAGGTGCAGTGATCTGTGAGCTGCTCTGACAGCTGGTGCTTAAAGCTAGTGAGGGAGGTAAGAGTCTCCAGCTTCAGAGATTTTTGCAGTTTGTTCCAGTCATTGGCAGCAGAGAACTGGAAGGAGAGGCGGCCAAAGGAAAAATTGGCTTTGGGGTGACCAGTGAGATATACCTGCTGGAGTGCGTGCTATAGGTGGGTGTTGTTATGGTGACCAGGGAGCTGAGATAAGGTGGGGCTTTACCTAGCAGAGACTTGTAGATGACCTGGAGCCAGTGGGTTTGCCAACAAGTATGAAGCAAAGGCCAGCCAACGAGATCATACAGGTCGCAGTGGTGAGTAGGAATTAACATGGCCGACACACACCAACACAGTCATGAAGAAGGCACAACAATGAAAGAAAAAGTAATAAAATGTATGCACTCACTACTTTTAAGTCGCTCTGGATAAGAGCGTCTGCTAAATGACTAAATTGTAAATGTAAAAACAATGCCTCTTCCACCCCCCAGGAGTCTGAAAAGATTCTGCATGGGCTCTCAGATCCTCAAAAAGTTCTACAGCTACACCATTGAGAGCATGCTGACTGGCTGCATCTCCGATTGGTATGGCAACTGCTTGGCATCCAACCGCAAGGCGCTACAGAGGGTAGTGCATCCGGCCCAGTCCATCACTGGGGCCGAGCTCCCTACCATCCAGGACCTCTATACCAGGCTGTGTGAGAGGAAGGCCATAAAAATTGTCAAAGACTCCAGCCACCGAAGTCAGACTGCTACTACACAGCAAGCGGTACGTTGCACCAAGACTGGAACCAACAGGACCCTGGACAGCTTCTACCCCCAAGCCATAAGACTGCTAAATAGTTAACCAAAAAGCTATCCAGACTATCTGCATGGACCCTTATTGCACTAACTATTTTGACTCATCACATACGCTGCCTGCTGCTACTGTTTATTATTAATCCTGTTGTCTAGTAACTTTATCCATACCTATATGTACATATTTACCTCAATCACCTCATACTGCTGTACATTGAATCACTACTAGTACACTGTGTATATAGCTAAGTTATCGTTACTCATTGTGTTTTCATTCCTTGTGTTATTATGTTTCTATTATTTTTCTATTTGTCTCTCTGCATTGTTGGGAAGGACCCGTAAGTAAGCTTTTCACTGTTAGTCTACACATGTTGTTTACGAAGCGTGTGACAAATTACATTTGATTTGATTTGAATTACTGATCAAATTTCAGCAAATGTTTAAACTCAATTACACTGAACTTAGGACCTTTTGACACTTTTAATATTTTGCCTAAGTTTATGAGTTGTACACCAATAGGACAGATCAGATGCCCATTCAAAGCTATCTGAAAATAGTATGTGGATGGAATATTTGTACATTTTATCAAAGCCACCCACACTGAATAGAAGAGGCTGACCTAGTGTGTGGGCAATGCTTTCATTGCAGCCAGTGACCCCAATCTGTGCACCCACTGAACCAGACGGGTATACCACTCACCATCCATGCAGTGGAGCTTTAGTAATAGGAGATTGAAGGACTCATGCTTATGCAAAACCAGCAATCAAGTATTAGTTGATACTTGTGAGTTAGTGTCACACCCTGGCCTCTGTTATATTGATTTTCTTTATTAGTTTAGTTAGGTCAGGGTGTGACATGGGGGATGTGTGTGTGTTTTGTCTAGTTTAGGGTGTGTGTATTGTTTAGGGGGTTGTGTATAGTGTATGGGGTTGTGTTCAGTATAGAGGTTTAGGAAAGTCTATGGTTGCCTGGTTTGGTTCTCAATCAGAGACAGCTGTTTATTGTTGTCTCTGATTGGGAGCCATATTTAAGGCAGCCATAGGCTTTAGGTGATTGTGGGTAATTGTCTATGTCTAAACGTTAGTAGCTTGTGTGTGCACTTTCGTTTTGTAGCTTCACGGTCGTTTGTTGTTTTGTATAGTTTGTAAAAGTGTTTCGTTTCGTGTTCATCTTCGTTATAAATAAAAGGGAAGATGTATTCATATCACGCTGCGACTTGGTCCACTCTTTCACCAGAAGACGATCGTGACAGAATTACCCACCAAACCAGGACCAAGCAGCGTGTTAAGCAGCAGCAGGAGCATACACAGGATTTCTGGACGTGGGAGGAAATTCTGGACGGTAAGGGACCCTGGGCACAACCTGGAGAATATCGCCGCCCTCGTGAAGAGCTGGAGGCAGCTAAAGCCGAGAGGCGGCGATATGAGGAGGCAGCACGGAAGCGAGGCTGGAAGCCTGAGAATCAAGCCCAAAAATTTATTGGGGGGAGGCTCTCGGTGAGTGTTGCTGGGTCAAGTAGGAGACTTGAGCCAGCTCCCCGTGCTTCTCGTGAGGAGCCGAAGAAAGAACCAGAGACAGTCGGGCTGATATTGGAGGTGAGCAATGGGAATGAAGCTGAGACTGTGGATGAATTAATGGGGAAATTGGAGGAGAGAGAGAAGAGGGATTTGCTGTTGTGGAGCATAAAGCACCGCATCCGCTTGAAGGAGCGTGTGCGGGATTTGATGTCACCTGAGTCAGCTCTTCATACTCGTCCTGGGGTGCGTGCTAGCAGTCTGGTGAAGACTGTGCCAATACCACGCACTAGCCCTATGGTGCGTGTCTCCAGCCCATTACCACCAGTGCCTACACCACGCACCAAGCCTCCTGTGCGTCTCCAGAGTCCTGTTGCTGTTTCCCACACTAGCCCTGAGATGCGTGTCCCCAGCCCGGTACCACCAGTTCCGGCACCACGCACTAGGCCTAATGTGCGTCTCCAGAGCCCTGTTCCTCCTCCACGCACTCGCCCTATGGTGCGTGTCTCCAGCCCGGTACCACCAGTTCCGGCACCACGCACCAGGCCTATAGTGCGCTTTGAGAAACTAGTGTGCCCTGTTCCTGCTCCCCGCACTAGCCTTGAGGTGCGTGTCCCCAGCCCGGTACCACCAGTTCCGGCACCACGCACTAGGCCTAATGTGCGTCTCCAGAGCCCTGTTCCTCCTCCACGCACTCGCCCTATGGTGCGTGTCTCCAGCCCGGTACCACCAGTTCCGGCACCACGCACCAGGCCTATAGTGCGCTTTGAGAAACTAGTGTGCCCTGTTCCTGCTCCCCGCACTAGCCTTGAGGTGCGTGTCCCCAGCCCGGTACCACCAGTTCCGGCACCACGCACTAGGCCTAATGTGCGTCTCCAGGGTCCAGTATGCCCTGTTCCTTCTCCCCGCACTAGCCCTGAGAGGCGTGTCCCCAGCCCGGTACCACCAGTTCCGGCACCACGCACTAGGCCTAATGTGCGTCTCCAGGGTCCAGTATGCCCTGTTTCTTCTCCCCGCACTAGCCTTGAGGTGCGTGTCCTTAGCCCGGTACCTCCAGTTCCGGCACCACGCACCAGGCCTACAGTGCGCCTCAGCCGGCCAGAGTCTGCCGTCTGCCCAGCGGCGCCTGAACTGCCCGTCTGCCCAGCGGCGCCTGAACTGCCCGTCTGCCCAGCGGCGCCTGAACTGCCCGTCTGCCCAACGGCGCCTGAACTGCCCGTCTGCCCAACGCCGTCTGAACTGTCCGTCTGCCAAGCGCCGCATGAACTGCCTGTCTGTACTGAGCCTTCAAAGCCGCCCGTCTGTATTGAGCCTGCAAACCCGCCCGTCTGTATTGAGCCTTCAAAGCCGCCCGTCTGTCATGAGCCTTCAGAGCCATCCACCAGACAGGAGCCGCTAGAGCCGTCCGCCAGACAGGAGCCGCTAGAGCCGTCCGCCAGACAGGAGCCGCTAGAGCCGTCCGCCAGACAGGAGCCGCTAGAGCCTTCCGCCAGACATGAGCAGCCAGAGCCTTCCGCCAGACATGAGCAGCCAGAGCCGCCAGCCAGCCATGAGCAGCCAGAGCCGCCAGCCAGCCATGAGCAGCCAGAGCCGCCAGCCAGCCATGAGCAGCCAGAGCCGCCAGCCAGCCATGAGCAGCCAGAGCCGCCAGCCAGCCATGAGCAGCCAGAGCCGCCAGCCAGCCATGAGCAGCCAGAGCCGTCAGCCAGCCATGACCAGCCAGAGCCGTCAGCCAGCCATGACCAGCCAGAGCCGTCAGCCAGCCATGACCAGCCAGAGCCGTCAGCCAGCCATGACCAGCCAGAGCCGTCAGCCAGCCATGACCAGCCAGAGGCGTCAGCCAGCCATGACCAGCCAGAGCCGTCAGCCAGCCATGACCAGCCAGAGCCGTCAGCCAGCCAGGATCCGCCAGCCAGCCAGGATCCGCCAGAGCCAGCCAGCCAGGATCCGCCAGAGCCAGCCAGCCAGGATCCGCCAGAGCCAGCCAGCCAGGATCCGCCAGAGCCAGCCAGCCAGGATCCGCCAGAGCCATCTGCCAGTCCGGAGCTGCCCCTCAGTCCGGAGCTGCCCCTCAGTCCGGAGCTGCCCCTCAGTCCGGAGCTGCCCCTCAGTCCGGAGCTGCCCCTCAGTCCGGAGCTGCTCCTCCGTCCAGTGGCGCCCTCTGGGATGGTACTGTCACACCCTGGCCTCTGTTATATTGATTTTCTTTATTAGTTTAGTTAGGTCAGGGTGTGACATGGGGGATGTTTGTGTGTTTTGTCTAGTTTAGGGTGTGTGTATTGTTTAGGGGGTTGTGTATAGTGTATGGGGTTGTGTTCAGTATAGAGGTTTAGGAAAGTCTATGGTTGCCTGGTTTGGTTCTCAATCAGAGACAGCTGTTTATTGTTGTCTCTGATTGGGAGCCATATTTAAGGCAGCCATAGGCTTTAGGTGATTGTGGGTAATTGTCTATGTCTAAACGTTAGTAGCTTGTGTGTGCACTTTCGTTTTGTAGCTTCACGGTCGTTTGTTGTTTTGTATAGTTTATAAAAGTGTTTCGTTTCGTGTTCATCTTCGTTATAAATAAAAGGGAAGATGTATTCATATCACGCTGCGACTTGGTCCACTCTTTCACCAGAAGACGATCGTGACAGTTAGATTTTATTGCTGATCGATGAATGTCACGTTTTTGAGAGACATTTGATTCTCCTGTCCTACAGAGAACCTGTTGAATGTAAAGCATTCATACGAAGCATTGGTGCAATGTCCGTATAATCATGTGAACCTTACAACAGTAGCCAGAAAGGTCCTTTTCGTCCAAGCGAAATGTCCTGTTCATTCTCCGTCCTCAGAGAAACCCTCAATAGGAACAGTAAAGATGTGAGGAAATGAGGATTTAGCGTATTATCTGCTGACATTGTAATGAGTGGATTAGGGATTTTCCGATTCAAAAGTGTACAATTCGGATTAAAGGTGACACCCATTTAAAATCCTAATTACCGAGTTTAATTAGGATTCTAATAGGTTGAACATCGAGGGGCATGGTTTGGAGATAGGTTTTAAATGGTTTTACAGGGTATTGGTTAAGACAATATCCCCGTTGGGATGTGTGAGTCACTTTCCCATTTTGACATCACAAAGATCTATCGACACACCCGTTGTAACGGCAGCCTTCCCTCTCTTCACGAGAAGAGAGAGTGTAACAGGGATCGGACCAAGACGCAGCGTAGCTCGTGTTCAACATGTTTAATTAACAAGACGAATACTGTGAACACTTACAAATACTACAAAATAACAAACGTGGCAAACCGAAACAGCCCTATCTGGTGCAGAGAAAACACAGAGACAGGAAACAACCACCCACAAATCCCCAACACAAAACAAGCCACCTATATATGATTCTCAATCAGGGACAACGATTGACAGCTGCCTCTGATTGAGAACCATATTAGGCCGAACTCAGAAACAGACAAACTAGACACACAACATAGAATGCCCACCCAGCTCACGTCCTGACCAACACTAAAACAAGCAAAACACATAAGCACTATGGTCAGGACGTGACACCCGTGCGTCAATCTAAGTAACATAATAAAGATGCTGTCAATTTAAGCTATAGTGATCTGCATGGACTTCATCCGCCTATGTCGGCCTTCCACATCTGAGGTGGAAGACATAGCCGCAGGAAGTAGGGGTGCTGATGTTGCTGCAGCAGCCCCTGAAAAAAGGAATTAAAAAATATATATTAACACTAGAACAGCTGAGCCTCGATGGACCCCCCCCCTTCGAGCTAAAGAGCAGTCATTATGACTGCAACATTGTAACAGTGTAATTAATATACTTCATATATGCTATTGCAAAAATAATCATTTGGATGTGTTTATGAAGGCCTTGAGTAACATTTGAATACGATAAGATTTGTATTTTATGTCAAATACTACAATAGCATTTTCATTAGTTTAGGCTAAATGTAAAAACACAAAAAACTGCAAAATTCAAGTATGCGTTGGAACATGGTAATAGCTTATTTCTAACAACTAAATAAAATGAAAAATACCCCAACTCCCAAGACACACAGTTGAAAGACTTGCAGTCAAATGATGAAAACATCATTAGTCTAAATAAAGGTTACAAAAATGTATATAAAAAAAATAAGAAGCGCCAAGTGGCCTTGATAAATAGTGAAACTCTTATAATGAATATACAGTACTTGTAGATGCTGTATGATAGCAGTCAAAAATAATCAACTATTGTCAGCTCGTGGTTGTGTTGATCTTCACACAATGGCACATCAGTTGGATTTAATTTAGCTGTTATCCTTGTCCTAACAGTTGACACAATTTTTCAGACTTGTTTTCTTTGCAAGCAACTTGTTCGTCAATGACAGTGAGGTGAAGAAATTGACCATGATGACATTTCTCCCCTTGCGAATGTAAGGTTCCTCAAGCCTCATCACCACATTCTCCGACACTCGCGCCTGCTGCCCAATGTAGATATTTGACTAGATATTGAAAGCCGTTCAGCATGTACAATTACACACACTCTCGCTGTGTAGCCTACTCCAAGTAGGCCAGAGTACACTGATAAGACTGCTTTGATTACAGTAGGTGGACTGATATAGTATTCATACTGTACCATTTTAAGATTACAATTAGACTGGATCAATACAATAGAATGGCCCGCCCTGTTCTTCATTTACAATTCGTATTTACATAATTAGGCATCGTTCGCTTCTCCTCGCTCATCAATTCATCCATTCACCCCATCATACTTTACTTAATTCATTTAATCTATTGTTATAGTATGTGTGAAATTAGTTTCAGTATAGTTTAGGTTCAGTTTCGAGGTAATTGTCGGGATGATTATCAGCTGGGCACTGTACTTTCAACTGTCTGAAGAAGGTACGGAGCAGGCTCTACTGTTGTGAGAAGGAGAGTAACAGGCTCTACTGTTGTGAGAAGGAGAGTAACAGGCTCTACTGTTGTGAGAAGGAGAGTAACAGGCTCTACTGTTGTGAGAAGGAGAGTAACAGGCTCTACTGTTGTGAGAAGGAGAGTAACAGGCTCTACTGTTGTGAGAAGGAGAGTAACAGGCCCTACTGTTGTGAGAAGGAGAGTAACAGGCTCTACTGTTGTGAGAAGGAGAGTAACAGGCTCTACTGTTGTGAGAAGGAGAGTAACAGGCTCTACTGTTGTGAGAAGGAGAGTAACAGGCTCTACTGTTGTGAGAAGGGGAGTAACAGGCCCTACTGTTGTGAGAAGGAGAGTAACAGGCTCTACTGTTGGGAGAAGGAGAGTAACAGGCTCTACTGTTGTGAGAAGGAGAGTAACAGGCTCTACTGTTGTGAGAAGGAGAGTAACAGGCTCTACTGTTGTGAGAAGGAGAGTAACAGGCTCTACTGTTGTGAGAAGGAGAGTAACAGGCTCTACTGTTGTGAGAAGGAGAGTAACAGGCCCTACTGTTGTGAGAAGGAGAGTAACAGGCTCTACTGTTGTGAGAAGGAGAGTAACAGGCTCTACTGTTGTGAGAAGGAGAGTAACAGGCTCTACTGTTGTGAGAAGGAGAGTAACAGGCTCTACTGTTGTGAGAAGGGGAGTAACAGGCCCTACTGTTGTGAGAAGGAGAGTAACAGGCTCTACTGTTGGGAGAAGGAGAGTAACAGGCTCTACTGTTGTGAGAAGGAGAGTAACAGGCTCTACTGTTGTGAGAAGGAGAGTAACAGGCTCTACTGTTGTGAGAAGGAGAGTAACAGGCTCTACTGTTGTGAGAAGGAGAGTAACAGGCCCTACTGTTGTGAGAAGGAGAGTAACAGGCTCTACTGTTGTGAGAAGGAGAGTAACAGGCTCTACTGTTGTGAGAAGGAGAGTAACAGGCTCTACTGTTGTGAGAAGGAGAGTAACAGGCTCTACTGTTGTGAGAAGGAGAGTAACAGGCTCTACTGTTGGGAGAAGGAGAGTAACAGGCTCTACTGTTGTGAGAAGGAGAGTAACAGGCTCTACTGTTGTGAGAAGGAGAGTAACAGGCTCTACTGTTGTGAGAAGGAGAGTAACAGGCTCTACTGTTGTGAGAAGGAGAGTAACAGGCTCTACTGTTGTGAGAAGGAGAGTAACAGGCTCTACTGTTGTGAGAAGGAGAGTAACAGGCTCTACTGTTGTGAGAAGGAGAGTAACAGGCTCTACTGTTGTGAGAAGGAGAGTAACAGGCTCTACTGTTGTGAGAAGGAGAGTAACAGGCTCTACTGTTGTGAGAAGGAGAGTAACAGGCTCTACTGTTGTGAGAAGGAGAGTAACAGGCTCTACTGTTGGGAGAAGGAGAGTAACAGGCTCTACTGTTGTGAGAAGGAGAGTAACAGGCTCTACTGTTGTGAGAAGGAGAGTAACAGGCTCTACTGTTGTGAGAAGGAGAGTAACAGGCTCTACTGTTGTGAGAAGGAGAGTAACAGGCTCTACTGTTGTGAGAAGGAGAGTAACAGGCTCTACTGTTGTGAGAAGGAGAGTAACAGGCTCTACTGTTGTGAGAAGGAGGGGCAATGGGGGAAAACTAAAAATGACATGCCTTCCTAAAACTGGTTATAACTTCAGTTCTGTTTGTGATATTAAGATTCTAACAATGGCGGTATGTTATATAGCCTTATTTAGGAAAAGTCAAGGACAGATTGGCATGACTTAAAAAATGGCAGAGTAATAAAATAGTTTTTATCAAGAGCAGTCAAAATTAATTATTTAGCGATTCTTGTGTTAATACAATTAAAATACAAAATATGTCACAAAAGTAGTGCACTGGGCCTTTACTAGTCCTTTATAGTGGACCGATATATCACAGCATCCCCCACCTCAAACATCTTTCCGCGTTTTATAGTGGAAGGTGTTCGAGCTACCGCGTTTTGTCGGACCATGAGACATCCCGAAAATCGGTCTTCTAACGAAAACATCTGTAGCGTACAAACCCTTTGGGCTACAAACTAATAACCCTGTGGAAAGGTGAGACTCTCACGATCACGATTGTGTTCTCAGTTTTGTTCTTAACAAGTGTCACGGGACTCGTCTGAAGGTTACCCATACAAATACAGTAAATGGATGTATGGAGGTAGTTTTGTGCCTACTAAAATAAGAGGTTAAATATGTGTCCAAAATAACTAGTATTAGGTTAGTATTGTGGTATAATGTTGTTGATCCATCCTCAGTTTTCTACTATCACAGCCATTAATCTCTGTAACTCTTTTAAAGTCACCATTGGCCTCATGGTGAAAGACACCTGTATGTTTGTAGTGGCTGGGTGTATTTACACCATTGAAAGTGTAATTCATAACTTCAGCATGCTCAAAGAAATATTGAGTGTCTGCTTTTTTTCAATACCAATAGGTGCCCTTCTTTGCGAGTCATTGGAAAACCTTGGTCTTTGTGAATCTGTGCCCGGTTGAATCTGTATTTAAAATTCACTGCTCGACTGAGGGGCCTTACAGATTGTATGTGTGGGGTACAGAGATGAGGTAGTCATTTAAAGATTATGTTAAACACTAGTATTGCACACAGAGTGACTTTTTCCAGATTTTGGGATTGAAATGGATTTAATAGTATTTTTTTTGTCAATGATCTACACAAAATACTTTTTAATGTTAAAGTTGAAAAATTCTAACATTTGAAAAAAATGACAATAACATTGTTTCAAAGTAGATTTTTTTAAGACTACCAACAAACACTGTGTGACCATGATTTAGCCCACTGCAGTAAAACGTTTTAAGGTCTCAGGAAGAGTTCGATTGAATGAAGTGGCATTGAATGGCAGAAAAGAGTTGTTTGTGTCTGTCCCTGAATGCTATGTCATTTAAACCATTAATTGCCCATATGTTACTGTGAGAGGTCCTCATTAATAGGCAGCATTGTAGCAGCAAACTGTTTGGCAGTTAATTTAAACATATGGTCACTCCAGAAATCTCTGTGGCTGTACTGTTTGGGGGTCGGAAACATTCTACCTAACTACCTACCTAAATGTCCCTAAAAGAAGGACAAAAACACTTGCTTATTTTCTGCCTAATTTAATCCACTGCTTTGACCATTCCTCCAACTGCCTATTATTTCTTTGCTAGCCATTTCTTCTCTGTACTCTCATCCACTTTTCTATTTTTTTAATACATGGCCTTCTGCTTTCTGAGAAAAGCTGATCAAGCCACCTGAAACCCCACTGACACTGTTGGATCTCTCTCTCTCTCTCTCTTTCTCTCTCGCTCTCTCTCTTTCTCTCTCTCTTTCTCTCTCTCTTTCTCTCTCTCTTTCTCTCTCTCTCTCTCTTTCTCTCGCCTGTGTGAGACAGACAGGCCAGATGACAGGGTGGTACCTACAGGCACAGGATTATCAATAGGGAATGTATGGTTCCCCATGTGGCATGGAGACAGATGGGCACATAGCACAGCTAGGGTGGTGTGACACAGACCTTACTTTTTGCATTTGCTTTAGATTGCCTGGAATGCCAGATGGACAGAGATTACAAATGTGCAATTCTATTGGTTCACTGCCCAGATAAAGTATTTGAAATTATTTCAAATAGTATTTGAACCCAGGGCTGGTGTGATATATTTTGTAAGCCTCTTATTCCCATACCTAATATGACTGGGCATGCCTCCAATGTTTTTCCACATGCTTTATTTGTGTAACCGATAACATCACAGAAGTTCTTGAAATACAAATCTATGTTTTTGTGTACATGGCTTTATGGAATAATTCATTCTGATTGGTCATTGTTTTCATATAATGACACAACCTGTTGTGGTTTAGTCTTTTCTTATCCTATGAGAATGACTGGATGTAAATGTAATGTTTTACAGTAAGTTGTGAATAAGGTCATGCACAGACTGGAACATTACCAGATTCTCGCTCCCCATTCAGCAAAAAAATATAAAAGACTTAAATTAAATGTTCACTTCGGTTGTGTATAATTTAGAGGCCTTGGCTGAGATGGGCACCAAGGGAACGGTCCGGGTCTATTTTCACTGCCTACTTATTTTAGCCTTTCAGAGAGGTTGCAGGAGTACATTTCCATGAACAAGACGAGGCGTTATGAATCTGGCTGCTCCAGGAAATCACACATCACATATTATGATGTAGTAGGGCATACCATAAGATCTCTTCAACATGGAGGTTAATAAATATTAAATCAATTCATACAGTATCTGGTAAAAGACAGTAATAACTCTGATAATGAAATAGCTAGAAAGACGATACAATGAAGACAAAGGTAAACAAGACATCAAGGTAAGATATAGGTTTAACATTTTAACAGAAGGAGGGTGCATTACCTCTCATAGTGTTAGATGAAAAAGACTTGTGCCCTCAAAATGAACGCTGTTAACTTGTCCTAGTTGTCAGCGAGAACAAATGTAGTCCTGTTTTTGTAAAGATCAAATGACAGCGAGACCCATTGAGGCTTAGACCCATGAACAGGAGACTAACCTCAACCACTATGTTCTAGAAAGGTTGGTTATTGTGTTTGCCTCACTGGGTTTTGTACTACTGCATTGACACACCGTGCCTACAGAGGTACCTGCCATGTATCATTGTGTTGTTGGAGAAATAAGCTAAAGCCAAATACAGTGGATGTTTTTTCCGATCTGTGGCATTAACGTTGGCTAGCTCTTGAAGCTGAGGAGGGTCAGGCATGGTAGGTATTTGATTAAAAGCTTTCTGGGTAGAATCCGGTTGGTGTTGGAGGACTTGTGCTGTCAGTAGTTTGAACATCTTTCCTGAACATCAGTAGTGTGAACATCTCTAGGTAATCCTCATGCCCCTGGACAATGATAGGAGCACAGGTCTGCCATCCTTCTGATGAGACTAATCAGAGGTTCTGACTCTTTATGGTCATTTAATAAGCTCCCATGGCACCTTCCACAGCAACATAACAGTAGTGGTGTTAACCTCGTTGATCTGGTCCATTCCCCACCTGCCCCGTCAAACTATCATGTTCATGTTCATTCAACTATCATGCTAACCATGTGTATGTGACAAATAACATTTGATTTGATTTGATGTTCAACTAATCATACCCTGCCTCAAACTGTCTCAGGCAACCCATCAAATCTCCCCTGACCAGCCTCAACCGTCCCTTGGTTGCTCTAAATGAGAAGGCTCTCAATCAACTCGCCTGGTAAAGGTAGAATAAATACTTTAAATGAATAAAACATGAACAGACACCAAGTGTCCATTTGGAATAGATTGGAAATTTGTAAGCAAGGGAAGACTTATAGAGGAATTGATGAGTGGGCTCCTTAAATGCATCCTTCCTCATCGATATGCAGGTCATCAGGCACATTTGGTGAAACTGATTATGAGACCATGAATAATAGATGCTCAGGGCTCAGTAAAACATTTGGCTTGATTTGGACCAAGGGGTTTTCATATCACCCAGGTATCATACTGATGTCACTGAGTGACTGCCCTTTGAATCCTGACGATTGAATCACCCTCTCCCCCTTTTTCATTTTAGGACTTTTGCTACTTTTCTTCTTCCCCACCTCTTCGGACACCCAGGTAGTGACCCACAATTCTGCATGCATGGCAGACATCTCAGCTTGGATGTCGGCCCACCACCTCAAGCTCAACCTCGACAAGACAGAGCTGCTTTTCCTCCTGGGGAAGCCCTGCCCGCTCTAAGATCTCTTCATCACGGTTGACAAGTCTATGGTGTCACCCTCCCAGAGTGCAAAGAACATTGGCGTGACCCTGGACAACACCCTGTAATTCTCTGCAAACATCAACGCAGTGACACGCTCCTGCAGGTTCATGCTCTACAACATTCGTAGAGTGCGACTCTTCTTCGCACAGGAAGCGGCACAGGTCCTAATCTAGTCACTTGTCATCTCCCGTCTGGACTACTGGCTAGGCTCCCTGCTTGTCTTCCAGTCGAAGCTCACATCCATTACAAGACCATGGTGCTTGCAGTCGAAATAGCAAGGGGAACTGCCCCTACCTACCTTCAGGCTATGCTCAAACCCTACACCCCAACACCAGCACTCCATTCTGCCACCTCTGGTCTGTTGGCCGTCCCACCCCTCTGTCCTGGCACCCCAATGGTGGAACCAGCTTCCCCCTGAAGCTAGGACAGCAGAGTCCCTGCCCATCTTCCGAAAACATCTGAAACCCTACCTCTTCAAAGAGTATCTTAAATGATTCCTTAAATGGTATCTTCGTTGCTGATAACTACTTTATTGAGGGAAAATGTACTTGCTACGGCTGTGATATGTGGTCGTCTCACCCAGCTATCTTAATTAAGATGAATGCACTAATTGTAAGTCGCACTAAAGTTAAAAGATCTGATCTTTTTGGCTGACATTATTATTATTATAAAAAATGTTGTTGGCTCACATTAAGATATTTGTTAACTATCAAATGGGGAATAATGCATACAACATCAACATTTCAATAACAATGTTTACATACAGTAGTAGGATATATATTATATAAACCATGCCGTGGGACTTGAGAGCGTTCAACATAATTGAGATAGACCTTTGAGGTATGTAATTACAAGCGTTGAAGATCTCACTGTGGAGGTAACATAATGTAGAGCTAATGTAGTTTCTTACTGTGACCCACATCAGTAGAACAACTCGACACCTGAAACATGATGATGGGTGCGCTAATGTGGCTAATGAACATTCAACCTGAAGACACATCTGATACGGGTTTCAGATGTACATTACCAGTCAAAAGTTTGGACACACCTAATCATTCCAGGGGTTTTCTTTATTTTTACTATGTTCTACATTGTAGAATAATAGTGAAGACATCAAAACAATGAAATAACACATATGGAATCATGTAGTAAGCAAAAAAGTGTTAAAAATATTTTATATTTGAGATTCTTCAAAGTAGCCACCCTTTGCCTTGATGACAGCTTTGCACACTCTTGGCATTCTCTCAACCAGCTTCGTGAGGTATGGAATGCATTTAAATTAACAGGTGTGCCTGTCGTAGCTGAATCAGAATTAGGTAACATACATAAATAAGATGTTTTATTTACTTTCATAATATGCTTATGTGTGATACTTGTCATTAGAATGTCTCTTTTTGGACTATACTGTCGGCAGTTGCATTTATCCTTTCTTCTCTTGGGAAAAGTCACTTGGGGCCCAGAGAGGGGAGAGGGGAGGGGAGAGGTCAGGCTTGTCTTTTACATGTCTGGTAATATGCAGAATATCAGAATGGAACATTGTCTTCATATGTGAACAAAATGGAACATTGTCTTCATATGTGAATGTATCTGTTAAACCATGTGAAGGGATGATTAAGGGGGAACCAATTATCTCTTGGCTCCACAATGTCTGTGCACAAGTCACTCCCCTCAGTGAGCTTGTCCAGGGGTGGGGTGTATTTGAGATGGGAGTATCTAAAGTTGACAATTGATACATGCCATTGGATGAGGTAATGTTTTGGTACTATGAAGTACCAAGAACGAGAGTAGAACCTTGTCTTAGAGAGCAAACTGAACGATAATTTATAGCTAATGCTATCTGGCTATGGGATACTCCTCTCTCAAGTAAAAGGCCCTTTGTGAAGTTCCTAAGATCTGTGGTTCGTCATGTGAGTTGAGAGGGGTGTATCTTGGCTATAAAAGATACTAAGTATTCTTTTGTAAGCACTCTCAGAATTCATTTATAGACACTGAATTGATCTGAGAGTCAAAGGGCTATGGTGAAGCTCATATAATTAAAGATGAAGTTTAAAATATAACTCTGACTTGTGTGTGGTTTGTAAACTCTCCTCATTTAGTAATACAGGAAATTACCATGACATGCCTTGTTAAAAGTGAATTTCTTTCCTTCTTAATGCATTTGAGCCAATCAGTTGTGTTGTGACAAGGTGGGGGTGGTATACAGAAGATAGCCCTATTTGGTAAAAGACCAAGTCCATATTATGGCAAGAGCAGCTCAAATAAGCAAAGAGAAACGACAGTCCATTATTACTTTAAGACATGAAGGTCAGTCAATCCGGAAAACATCAAGAACTTTCAAAGTTGCTTCAGGTGCAGTCTTCAAAACCATCAAGCGCTATGATGAAACTGGCTCAAATGAGGACCACCACAGGAAAGGAAGACCCAGAGTTACCTCTGCTGCAGAGGATACGTTCATTAGAGTTACCAGCCTCAGATTGCAGCCCAAATAAATGCTTCACAGAGTTTAACAGACACATCTCAACATCAACTGTTCAGAGGAGACTGCGTGAATCAGTCCTTTGGTCTGATGAGTCCAACTTTGAGATTTTTGGTTCCAACCGCCATGTGTTTGTGAGACTCAAAGTAGGTGAACGGATGATCTCTGCATGTGTGGTTCCCACCGTGAAGCATGGGGAAGGAGGTGTGATGGTGTGGGGGTGCTTTAACCCCGTTCCGCTAGCGGAACCCCTCGCCAACAGCCAATGAAATTGCAGGGCGCCAAATACAAATCAACAGAAAACTCATAAATCAAATTTCTCAAAGTATTGGGAACAATTTTAAATATAAAATTCTTGTTAGTCCAGCCACAGTGTCTGATTTCAAAAATGCTTTACAGCGAAAACTCCACAAACGATTATGTTAGGTCACCACAGAAAAACCCAGCCATTTTTTCCCGCTAAAGAGAGGAGTCACAAAAAGCACAAATAGAGATAAAATGAATCACTAACCTTTGATGATCTTCATCAGATGACACTCATAGGACTTCATGTTACACAATACATGTATGTTTTGTTCGGTAAAGTTCATATTTATATCCAAAAATCTCATTTTACATTGGCGTGTTACGTTCAGAAGTTCCAAAACATGCAGTGAATTTGCAGAGAGCCAGATGAATTTACAGAAATACTCATTATAAATGTTGATGAAAATACATGTGTTATACATGGAAATATAGATAGACTTCTCCTTAATGCAACCGCTGTGTCAGATTTAAAAAAAACTTTACGTAAAAAGCATAAT
The DNA here is from genome assembly GCF_016432855.1 of Salvelinus namaycush. Lineage (NCBI taxonomy): Eukaryota > Metazoa > Chordata > Actinopteri > Salmoniformes > Salmonidae > Salvelinus > Salvelinus namaycush. The sequence goes on from NC_052339.1 coordinate 25,189,484, forward strand.
CTGATTACGGCGCTCAGAGCCCAAAACAGCCAAAAGAAATATCCGCCATGTTGCGCCGTCAACATTAGTCTGAAATAGCATTATAAATATTCACTTACCTTTGATGATCTTCATCAGAATGCACTCCCAGGAATCCCAGTTCGACATTAAATGTTTGATTTGTTCCGTAAAGTCCATCAATTATGTCCAAAGAGCTTCTTTTGTTAGGGCGTTTGGTAAACAAATCCAAATGCACGTTCAGGTCCAGTCGGACGAAAAGTTCAAAAAGTTATATTACAGGTCGTAGAAACTTGTCAAACTAAGTATAGAATCAATCTTTAGGATGTTTTTATCATAAATGTTCAATAATATTCCAACCGAAGAATTCCATTGTCTGTAGAAAAGCAATGGAACGAGAGCTACCTCTCATGTGATATGCGCATGACTGAGAATGAGGCTGCTGCCAGAACCCTTAGTCAAACAGCTCTCATCCGGCCACCCTTCACGGTAACAGCCTGAAACAACGTTCTAAAGGCGGTTGACATCTAGTGGAAGCCTTAGGAAGTGCAAAATAACTCATATCCCACTGTGTATTCGATAGGGGCTGAGTTCAAAAACTACAAACCTCAGATTTCCCACTTCCTGTTTGGATTTTTTCTCAGGTTTTTGCCTGCCATATGAGTTCTGTTATAGTCACAGACATCATTCAAACAGTTTTAGAAACTTCAGAGTGTTTTCTATCAAATACTAATAATAATATGCATATATTAGCATCTGGGACTGAATAGGAGGCAGTTTACTCTGGGCACGCTATTCATCCAAAAGTGAAAATGCTGCCCCCTATCCCAAAGAAGTTTTAATGGTGACACTGTCTGTGATTTATTTAGAATTCAAGGCACACTTAACCAGCATGGCTACCACAGCATTATGCATCCCATCTTTGTGGGACTATCATTTGTTTTTCAACAGAAAAATGTTCCAACACACCTCCAGGCTGTGTAAGGGCTATTTGACCAAGAAGGAGAGTGATGGAGTGCTGCATGAGATGACCTGGCCTCCAAAATCACCCGGCTTCAACCCAATCGAGATGGTTTGGGAGTCTTTCAAGACTGTTGGAGAAGCATTCCAGGTGAAGCTGATTGAGAGAATGCCAATAGTGTGCAAAGCTGTCATCAACGCAATGGGTGGCTACTTTGAAAAATCTAAAATCTAAAATATATATTTTTTAAATACTATTTTTTGGTTACTACATGATTCCATGCGCTATTTCATAGTTTTGATGTATTCACTATTATTCTACAATGTAGAAAATAGTAAAATATAAAGAAAAACCCTTGAATGGGTAGGTGTGTCCAATCTTTTGACTGTTACTGTACATTATACATGTAGCATTATATTAAATGTAGCATTATACCTGTAGCATTATATAACATGCAGCTTTATACATGTAGCATTATATGACACTGGTATTCTAATACTTCTGATTCATACAGTCATCTTCACATCCCCTGCTATACCGTGTGCAGTTCACCCGATTAAGTTCCAGTCCATCGACGTTATCACCCTCTCTGTTTCGGCAACTAACAACCAAGTAGGCCCTTAGAGCCCTTACAGCCAAATGGAGAATGAACTGAAATCAAAGACATTATCATTACAGATAGAGATAAATAAGTCTACTGCAAGGTTGCTTATCATCCCGAGTTCCTGACCTTGTGCTTTTACATATTAAAATGATTTTCTAAAGAAATCTCCACATAATTTGACATGGATATTTACATTTGGTTCCCCCATTTATTTGGAAATGTTGCTGGTCATTTTTCTTTATTTCTATGGTGGGTTTGATTGTTTAACAACATACAAGCTCACACCATCAGCTTTAGTCTTGACTCATGAAGTATGTGAATTGAAAGATGAAGGTGGTGGGTACAAGGCTGGAACCAGCAGTACGTGTTTTCAGAAGAGTACTCACACATAAATAGACCCCTGTGTCACGTCCTGACCATAGAAAGCCTGTATTTTCTATGGTAGAGTAGGTCAGGGCGTGACTAGGGGTTTTAGTCTAGTTTGTTATTTCTATGTGGGGTTCTAGGTTTAATTTTCTATGTTGGGGTTTGTGTATGATTCCCAATTAGAGGCAGCTGGTAATCGTTGTCTCTAATTGGGGATCATACTTAAGTTGCATTTTTCCACCTGTGGGTTATGGGATATTGTATAGTGTGTTTGAGCACTACGTAGTCACGGGTCTTTGTAAATTTTGTTATTTTGTTTCCAGTTTCACTTATTCATTAAAAGATGTGGAACTATACTCACGCTGCGCCTTGGTCCGTTTATGCAAACGATCGTGACACCCTGGCCCGCTCTATACTTCTGCAGACCACTTTTCCCCAATCTCATAGTGTCATGTTTACTCATGCTCCCTCTCTCCGGCGCTGGACGTCGCCAGTTGTTTCATAATTAGGCACACCTGACACAATCGTTACACGCACCTGGACTCCATCACCTTCCTGATTACCTCCCCTATATCTGTCACTCCCCTTGGTTCATTCCTAAGGCGTTATTGACTCTGTTTCTGTTTCATGTCTGTACACTTATCGTGTTTCTTGTTTTGTACTATGTTCTATTTATGATCAAATTTGCACTCCTTGTACTTGCTTTCCAATTCCCAGCATACACATTACACACAGTTACATTTTCCCATCCCCATTCCTCATCTTACCAAACAAGGTGGTATAGGGTCAGGCTGTTGGAATTACAGATTGTGGCTTTAAGATGGACATTCATGCTGTGTACTGTTAATATATATTTCCTCTCAGGTGTGCAGTAGGACAGGGAGCATTATTCACGGACAAGCTCTCACTATGAATAATTTGGCTACTACTCCTCCATGTCTTTGCACACACTGCCCATCCCCTTTCTTAGACAACAAGCTAAAAAAATATCACTTTTGAGATCTGGCATCTGTGATTCAAAGTGTACACCAAGAATGCAAAAATTGAAATTCAATATGCAAAACACACCTCAAACAAACACCTGCGTTGAGCTTTTGCCCAACCCTACAGTCTGTTTCATCTTTTCCCTAAAAGATGAGAAGATCAGTTGGTATTTGGATTCCTTATCAGTTCTGAGAGAGAGAGAGAGAGAGAGAGCGAGAGAGAGCGAGAGAGAGAGCTTTATCAAGGTCTCTTCAAGGTGCGTGGTTTCTTTGGGAGAGCCAAATAAAATAAACTCCAAGCTAAATGGCTCTTTTCAGAACTTGTTATCCCAACGGAATTCATTCCCCCCCAGCAGGTGATGGGGCAAATTGAACTATCGTCGCAGGCTGTAAAAAGCGCCAATGCAATTTCCCTTGGTCCCACTTCAGCCCTGTAGGCAGAGCACACTATTCCTATCATGATGGACTAGCCCCACACAGTCCTCAAGGACCTGCATTATAATGCCACCTTGGGCTGCTCCAAGGACTTGGTGCTCTTGCGCTCGTCAACTTACAAGTGTTGCAAACATTTAGCACTCTGCAGAATAAGTTGTCGGTAACTATGTTTTATTGATCAACTCATAGCTGCAGCTAGGCTCCCCTTGAACGAAAACACTTGTTTTGTAGTCACTGAAAGAAGCGTTTGTGAAATTATTATGTACTGCTTATGAATGCATTGTGTATGGATTATGAATGTGTTTTAAAGTTCTTCAAATAAAGTGTTAACCATATTTTAAATTGTACAGTTAAATATATATATATTGTTGGAATTGTTATTGAGGTGATGAATACTGCTTATACAAAAGGTATCCAGAAGATTTAATCAATCAAGAAAAAACACGCTGGTCTCAATTCTTATTTAAAAGTTAGGTTACCAGACATTTGGGGTTATGAAATACATAGAACCACATCTTGCATGTTGTATGTACACAGAAACAGCGAAATTGAAATGTGAAAAATGTAAGAACCCATTTCCTGAGAGAAACACTCTAACAAGCGTTTTGATATTTCTACAAAAGCATGCGGCAGCGGAATAATTGTTCATTAGATGAGAACCTGGAAATCAATAGAAGACTAGGAACTCAAACAATAATAGTATACTTCACAAGAACAAGTCTGGGAATTTCTATGTCACTTTCCCCCAAGGAACAGAGCTATTAATGCTATTAAAATAGTCCAAATACAGGCTTCATCAATCCTAGCCAGAGGGACTGATGAGTGAATCAAAGTGCTGGATGAGAGTGCATAAACGTTGTGCTTATTTGCTGAACCACATATCAGGCTATACAGTCCTTGTATCCAAGAATAACATGTTACACGATGTCCACACAACTAAATATACAACTACATACAACTACATATGTTCAGTTGCAGATTGTTTAAATTGTGCACTGTTAAAAAATCCAAACCCCAAAAGTGTTTTATAAGCAACCATTGCTCTACTAAAAAAAGTGGTGGGGTGGCCGCTTTGTTGTTGTTGGAGTCCCAGATTGCCCCTATAACGATGTACCCTATAACATCCATTACTGTACTGAACTAGTTATGCAATGGGGCCCTGAAAAGTACAGTAGCAGACTATCATATATTCTGCTATATTTCCTCATTGCACGTTCCTTGAAACACACACACAACAGCCATGTCACCTTTAACCTTCGTGGCCCTGGATGGGCTAGAACTAAATACACTGTGTGCTGAGCTACTGGGAGCTGGCACCGAAAGATCAGGGTAAGAGCTTCACTGTCCTACATCCATTTGAGACAGAGATGGCGATCAATATGAAAGAAGTGTCAGGGTACGGCGAGAAACATACAGGCAATGTAAACAATGAAAGACATGTAGCTGTACTCAGCTTCCCACCCTCTGAAGGCCTCCGTTTAATCAATAGTACAGCTGAAGTGAACTGAGAAATTGAGGTCACAAACACGGCGAGCCACTGGAGTGCATCACTGGGGTCAAGCTCCCTGCCATCCAACCGCACGGAAAGTGGTACAGGAGAGCATAGTCTGGGATCAAAAGGCTCCTGAACAGCTTCTACCCTCAAGCCAACTGCTGAACAGTTAATCCAATGGCTACCCGGACTATTTACATTGATCCTTTTTTTTTTTACACTGACTCACTTGCACTGACTCTATGCACACTCACTGGACTCTACCCACACACACACACACACACACATACTTACACTGACTCTATGCACACTCACTGGACTCTACCCACACACACACACACATACTTACACTGACTCTATGCACACTCACTGGACTCTACCCACACACACACACACATACTTACACTGACTCTATGCACACTCACTGGACTCTACCCACACACACACACACATACTTACACTGACTCTATGCACACTCACTGGACTCTACCCACACACACACACACACATACTTACACTGACTCTATGCACACTCACTGGACTCTACCCACACACACACACACATACTTACACTGACTCTATGCACACTCACTGGACTCTACCCCCACACACACACATACTTACACTGACTCTATGCACACTCACTGGACTCTACCCACACACACACACATACTTACACTGACTCTATGCACACTCACTGGACTCTACCCACACACACACACATACTTACACTGACTCTATGCACACTCACTGGACTCTACCCACACACACACACACATACTTACACTGACTCTATGCACACTCACTGGACTCTACCCCCACACACACACATACTTACACTGACTCTATGCACACTCACTGGACTCTACCCACACACACACACACATACTTACACTGACTCTATGCACACTCACTGGACTCTACCCACACACACACACATACTTACACTGACTCTATGCACACTCACTGGACTCTACCCACACACACACACACACACATACTTACACTGACTCTATGCACACTCACTGGACTCTACCCACACACACACACATACTTACACTGACTCTATGCACACTCACTGGACTCTACCCACACACACACACACATACTTACACTGACTCTATGCACACTCACTGGACTCTACCCACACACACACACACATACTTACACTGACTCTATGCACACTCACTGGACTCTACCCACACACACACACACATACTTACACTGACTCTATGCACACTCACTGGACTCTACCCACACACACACACACATACTTACACTGACTCTATGCACACTCACTGGACTCTACCCACACACACACACATACTTACACTGACTCTATGCACACTCACTGGACTCTACCCACACACACACACATACTTACACTGACTCTATGCACACTCACTGGACTCTACCCACACACACACACACATACTTACACTGACTCTATGCACACTCACTGGACTCTACCCACACACACACACACATACTTACACTGACTCTATGCACACTCACTGGACTCTACCCACACACACACACACACATACTTACACTGACTCTATGCACACTCACTGGACTCTACCCACACACACACACATACTTACACTGACTCTATGCACACTCACTGGACTCTACCCACACACACACACACACACACACACATACTTACACTGACTCTATGCACACTCACTGGACTCTACCCACACACACACACACACATACTTACACTGACTCTATGCACACTCACTGGACTCTACCCACACACACACACACACACACACACACACACACACACACATACTTACACTGACACTCCAACACACACACACACACACACACACACACACACACACACACACACACACACACACACACACACACACACACACACACACACACACACACACACATACTTACACTGACTCTATGCACACTCACTGGACTCTACCCACACACACACACATACTTACACTGACTCTATGCACACTCACTGGACTCTACCCACACACACACACATACTTACACTGACACACAAAACACACACAAACATGCATATTGACATGCATATATTGACGACACACACACACACACACACACTTTGACACTCTTCACATATGCTGCTGCTTCTCTGTTTATTATCTATCCTGATTGCCTAGTCACTTACTAGGAAACCTACACTACCGGTCCAAAGTTTTAGAACACCTACTCATTCAAGGGTTTTTCTTAATTTTTTACTATTTTCTACATTGTAGAATAATAGTGAAGACATCAAAACTATGACATAGCACATATGGAATCATTTAGTATCCAAAAAAGTGTTAAACAAATCAAAAAATATTTTGTATTTGAGATTCTTCAAATAGCCACCGTTTGCCTTGATGACAGCTTTGCACACAGGTACAGTGATCGGTAAGCTGCTCTGACAGCTGATGCCTAAAGTTAGAGAGGGAGATAAGACTCCAGCTTCAGAGATTTTTGCAATTCGTTCCAGTCATTGGCAGCAGAGAACTGGAACAAAAGGCGGCCAAAGGAAGTGTTGGCTTTGGGGATAACCAGTGAAATATACCTGCTGGAGCGCGTGCTACGGGTGGGTGTTGCTATGGTGACCAGTGAGCTGAGATAAGGCAGGGCTTTACCTAGCAAAGACTTATATATGACCTGGAGCCAGTGGGTTTGGCGACGGATATGTAGTGAGGGCCAGCCAACGAGAGCATACAGGTTGCAGTGGTGGGTAGTATATGGGGCTTTGGTGATAAAACAGATGGCACTGTGATAGACTAAATCCAATTTGCAGAGTAGAGTGTTGGGGGCTATTTTGTAAATGACATCGCCGAAGTCAAGGATTGGTAGGATAGTCAGTTTTGTATGTTAGGCGGTATGAGTAAAGGAGGCTTAGTTGCGAAATAGGAAGCCGATTCTAGATTTCATTTTGGATTGGAGATGCTTAATGTGAGTCTGGAAGGAGAGTTTACAGTCTAACCAGACACGTAGGTATTTGTAATCGATCATTAGAAAACCCTTTTGCAATTATGTTAGCACAGCTGAAAACTGTTGTTCTGATTAAAGAAGCCATAAAACTGGCCTTCTTTAGACTAGCTGATTATCTGGAGCATCGGCATTTGTGGGTTCGATTACAGGCTCAAAATGTCCAGAAACAAAGACCTTTCTTCTGAAACTCATCAGTCTATTCTTGTTCTGAGAAATTAAGGCTATTCCATGCGAGAAATTGCCAAGAAACTGAAGATCTCATACAACGCTGTGTCCTACTCCCTTCACAGAACAGCGCAATCTGGCTTTAACCAGAATAGAAAGAGGAGCTGGAGGCCCCGGTGCACAACTGAGAAAGAGAACAAGTACATTAGAGTGTCTAGTTTGAGAAAAAGACGCCTCACAAGTCCTCAACTGGCAGCTTCATTAAATAGTACCCGCAAAACACCAGTCTCAACATCAACAGTGAAGAGGCGTCTCCGGGATGCTGGCCTTCTAGGCAGAGTTCCTCTGTCCAGTGTCTGTGTTCTTTTGCCCATCTTAATCTTTTATTGTTATTTGCCAAGTTGAGATATGGCTTTTTCTTTGTAACTGCCTAGAATGCCAGCATCTCGTAGTCGCCTCTTCACTGTTGATGTTGAGACTAGTGTTTTGCGAGCACTATTTAATGAAGCTGCCATTTGAGGACTTGTGAAGCGTTGTACGAGATCTTCAGTTTCTTGGTAATTTCTCACATGGAATAGCCTTCATTTCTCAGAACAAGAACAGACGGACGAGTTTCAGAAGAAAGTACTTTTTTTCTGGACATTTTCAGCCTGTCATCGAACCCACAAATGCTGATGCTCCAGATACTCAACCAGTCTAAAGAAGGCCAGTTTTATTGCTTCTTTAATCAGAACAACAGTTTTCAGCTGTGCTAACATAATTGCAAAAGAGTTTTCTAATGATTAATTAGCCTTTTAAAATGATCAACTTGGATTAGCTAACACAATGTGTCATTGGAACACAGGAGTGACGGTTGCTGATAATGGGCCTCTGTAGATATTCCATTCAAAATCAGCCGTTTCCAGCTACAATAGTCATTTACAACATTAACAATGTCTACACTGTATTTCTGATCAATTTGATGTTATTTTAATGAGCACAAAATATGTGCTTTTCTTTTAAAAAATAGGACATTTCCAAGTGACCCCAAATTTTTGAACGGTAGTATATCTGTGCGGAACGGACTTTGAATTAACTTATTCTTATGATATTACTGTAAGTTGGCCATGCCAATATTTCTCTATGGATTTAATGTCACATAATGAAACCTTTCTACAATTTCCAATGAGGGAGGTACCAAGCTATAAACCTATCAAACAACTGTGTGGCGGAAAATGGGTGTCATATTATTACCACAAAGTTTCACTTGGTACTCAAATCCACAGTTCTAGGGCTGATTCATCTGTCACTGCCTAGGGAAATAAACTGTGTACAGAGGCTTCTGTGATTTGGATTACTCAAATCCACAGTTCTAGGGCTGATTCATCTGTCACTGCCTAGGAAATAAACTGTGTAGAGATTCTTCTGTGATTTGGATTACTCAAATCCACAGTTCTAGGGCTATTTCATCTGTCACTGCCTAGGGAATAAACTGTATACAGAGGCTTCTGTGATTTGGATTACTCAAATCCACAGTTCTAGGGCTGATTCATCTGTCACTGCCTAGGAAATAAACTGTGTAGAGATTTTTCTGTGATTTGGATTACTCAAATCCACAGTTCTAGGGCTGATTCATCTGTCACTGCCTAGGGAAATAAACTGTATACAGAGGCTTCTGTGATTTGGATTACTCAAATCCACAGTTCTAGGGCTGATTCATCTGTCACTGCCTAGGAAATAAACTGTGTAGAGATTCTTCTGTGATTTGGATTACTCAAATCCACAGTTCTAGGGCTAATTCATCTGTCACTGCCAAGGAAATAAACTGTGTACAGAGGCTTCTGTGATTTGGATTACTCAAATGAACCCATTCTGGCTGTTTCTCAGTGTGTGTTGATTTTTCATTCGTTTTTCCTCAGCTGAACGAGCCCTAGCAAAAACAGTTGAATTTTAAATGACAGACAGCAAGAAAGGCTCAAAATGAAACACGTCACTGCTGATTTTCACATTTGTCAAAATCAAATCAGCATTTATTGGTCGCGTACACATATTTTGCAGATGTTATCTCAGGTGCAGCGAAATGGTTATGCTTCTAGCTCCAACAGTGCAGGATACCTAACAATACACACAAATCCCCAAAATAAAGAAATATCATAACGAGCAATGTCAGAGTCCGGAATATAAAAATATATACTGTATGTATGTACTGTACATAGGGTAGCAGTCTCTAAGGTGCAGGGTAGAGTACCAGGTGGTAGCTGGCTAGTAACAGTGACTAAGTCCAGGGTAGAGTACCGGGTGGTAGCTGGCTAGTAACATTGACTAAGTCCAGGGTAGAGTACCGGGTGGTAGCTGGCTAGTAACAGTGACTAAGTCCAGGGTAGAGTACCAGGTGGTAGCTGGCTAGTAACAGTGACTAAGTCCAGGGTAGAGTACCGGGTGGTAGCTGGCTAGTAACAGTGACTAAGGAGCAGGGTAGAGTATCAGGTGGTAGCTGGCTAGTAACAGTGACTAAGTCCAGGGTAGAGTACCGGGTGGTAGCTGGCTAGTAACAGTGACTAAGGTGCAGGGTAGAGTACCGGGTGGTAGCTGGCTAGTAACAGTGACTAAGGTGCAGGGTAGAGTACCGGGTGGTAGCTGGCTAGTAACAGTGACTAAGTCCAGGGCAGAGTACCGGGTGGTAGCTGGCTAGTAACAGTGACTAAGTCCAGGGCAGAGTACTGGGCGGGGGCCGGCTAGTGATGACTATTTAACAGTCTGATGGCTTGGAGATAGAAGCTGTTTTTCAGTGGGTTCCTCTCTAGGTTCCTGCCTTTCTAGTGAGTTTTTTCTAGCCACCGTTTTCCTTTTGAGGGTTTATGCAAGGTTTGGAAAAGTGCAGCTTTGTTTCTGTAAATACAACAGTTGTAGAAGCATATACAAGTATTTGCCTTATTTTACAGTTGGAGTACAGATTACAGTTGGAGTGTTTATGGACAGGGGTAAAACCTTAGCTCGAACTTTGACATTGATAGATTAACTGTGCACCTCATTTGTTTACCATTTTTGAAAAATATATTATATTCCACAACATTTATCATAACAATACTAATTTTCAAAGTCTGTATACATTTTATCTGGGTGTCAGTGCCTAAAGCAATATGTTAGAAATAAACATATAACAGACTGTCAGCCAGCGGAGAGCATGGGTGAATGGGTTATTGGTTTATTCGGATCCGCACTAGCTTTTGCAGACGCAGTAGCTAATCTTCATGGGGCAACAAAAATAAATAAAAAAACACTGATAGGCAAGGATGGTCACACAAATGTAAAAAACAACACTATACAAACAATACAACAACAACAAAAAAAAGAATAGTGTGTGACCAATAATATGTGTGTGTTAGAGTGTGTGTGTGTGTGTGTGTGTGTGTGTGTGTGTGTGTGTGTGTGTGTGTGTGTGTGTGTGTGTGTGTGTGTGTGTGTCGCCACAGTCCCTGCAATTTCATGAGTAGTTTTTAAATCTGTTTCTTAAAGGTCATTTTGCTATTTGCTTGAGTAATGGAGATGGAAGGGAGTTCCATGCGATCATGGCTCTGTATAATACTGTGTGTTGCCGGGAATTCCTTTTGGACTTGGGGACTGTGAAGAGACTGGTGGCATGTCTTGTGGGGTATGTATGGTGTATGTATGGTGTATGTATGGCCACCGACCATTTTCAACCATACTTTTTGTGAAAAGCATTACTGTAATGAAAATTCCAGATTGTCTGCATAATCAAAAACATTCAGCTCAGACACCCATACATACCCCATACATACACCATACATACCCCATACATACCCCATACATACCCATACATACCCCATACATACCCCATACACTGAGGATGAAACAATATCTTATGTAATCTCCCTCTGTATACCATCAACAACTGCATTTTAAATGAAGTTCATGAACATGCATAACACTACTTTAAATGAAATAACATTTGAACATAACTCTATATCCTGCTGTATCTCTGGGGTAATATAACTTTAGTAGGACATCTGACTGATCTCAGTTTTTCATCTCAGTTTTTCATAATTCCTGACATTTAATCCAAGTAAAAATTCCCTGTCTTAGGTCAGTTAGGATCACCACTTTATTTTAAGAATGTGAAATGTCAGAATAATAGTAGAGAGAATGATATATTTCAGCTTCTATTTCTTTCATCAAATTCCCAGTGGGTCTGAAGTTTATATACACTCAATTAGTATTTGGTAGCATTGCCTTTAAATTGTTTAACTTCAGTCAAACGTTTCAGGTAGCCTTACACAAGATTCCCACAATAAGTTGGGTGAATTTTGGCCCATTCCTTTTGACAGAGCTGGTGTAACTGAGTCAGGTTTGTAGGCCTGCTTGCTCGCACACACTTTTTCAGTTCTGCCCACACATTTTCTGTAGGATTGAGGGCTTTGTGATGGCCACTCCAATACCTTGACTGTTTTGTCCTTAAGTCATTTTGCCACAACTATGGAAGTAGGCTTGGGGTCATTGTCCATTTGGAATACCCATTTGCGACCAAGCTTTATCTTCCTGACTGATGTCTTGAGATGTTGCTTCAATATATCCACATAATTTTATTTCCTCATGATGCCATCTATTTTGTGAAGTGCACCAGTACCTCCTGCAGCAAAGCACACCCACAACATGATGCTGCCAACCCTGTGCTTCACGGTTGGGATGGTGTTCTTCAGCTTGCAAGCCTCCCCCTTTTTCCTCCAAACATAACAATAGTCATTGTGGCCAAACAGTTTATTTTTGTTTCATCAGACCAGAGGACATTTCTCCAAAAAGTACGATCATTGTCCCCATGTGCAGTTTCAAACCGTAGTCTGGCTTTTTTATGGCGGTTTTGGAGCAGTGGCTTCTTCCTTGCTGAGCGGCCTTTCAGGTTATGTCGATATAGGACTCGTTTTACTGTGGATATAGATACTTTTGTACCTGTTTCCTCCAGCATCTTCACATGGTCCATTGCTGTTGTTCTGGGATTGATTTGCACTTTTAGCACCAAAGTATGTTCATCTCTAGGAGACAGAACGCATCTCCTTCCTGAGCAGTATGACGGCTGTGTGGTCCAATGGTGTTTATACTTGCATACTATT